>NC_141600.1:59889535-60112590 GCF_047967505.1 Dipteris shenzhenensis | reverse complement strand
TGGCCTTAAGGCCCTTGTTGCTCAAGGCTGGCGCCCGTCGCCCAGGCAGAGCCTATGTGTAGCGCCAGCCCCCCAGCATTGCACCCGTGACACCCGCCCCGCCAGCGGAGGCACCCACCAACCCCACCCCCGCGACCATCCCCAGCCGCCCTCGCCACCCAACCATGCCGGTGATGCCCGCCCCGCCAGTGGCGGAGCCGCCAGCGATGACGCCTGCCAGCCACCCCCTACCCCCCGCCGCCCAACCCCGCCAGACACCCCCCACCCCTCGGCCGCCACCGCCACCCCCCGCCCTCCCCCATCGCCCCACCCCCCTCTCCCCTCACCCCCCGCCCCCTCTCCCCTCACCCCCTTCCCCCCTTCCCTCTCATCCCCTCTCACCCTCTCCCCCCCCCCCCCCTCCCCCCGGTTCACAACCCCCCTGTGCGAAACCCCTCCCCCTGGTTCACAACCCCCCTTGCGTGAAACCGCCCCTGCACAAACCCCCCCTGGCAAAAACCCCCCCTATGCGAACCCCCCCCCCCCCCCGAGCGCTGCCATCAGGAAGCCCCCCCACAGGAACCACACCAAAAAAAAAAAAGACTAACCTAAAACTAACCCTAGGGTTAGCTTTAACCTTAGTTTGATTAGTATTAACTACGGTTAGGTTAGGTTAGTTAGGTTAGGATAACTAGGTTAGTTAGTTAACCTCGATTAGATTAGTTCACGTAGGTTAGGTTAGTAGTAACTGAAGCTAGGTTAGTTTAGTTAACCCTCAGTTAGTTAGACTAGGTTCGGTTATGATTACCCTTAGTTAGGTTAGACTAACTCTTCAATTAGTAACTAACTACAGTTAGTCAAACCTCCCAGTTACAATAACTGGGAGGATCTAGGTTAGTTTCCTTAACTAGAGTCACTTGGTTTCAACCCCTCAATTGGACCTAAAGTCCATTCACACCAACCTTAGGACACATCCCTCCCCAAAACCAACATTTTACCCTCCTTTACCCCCCTCATAATTCATCCGTTTGGGACCCAAACTGAACCCTGTTTGAGACACATAGAAACACCACACTACGAGGTATTTTTCCAACCCATTGCACACCATATCTTTGTCTATCATGATATTCTCTCTCTCTCTCTCTCTCTCTCTCTCTCTCTCTCTCTCCTCTCTCTCTCTCTCTCTCTCTCTCTCTCTCTCTCTCTCTCTCTCTCTTTGTGTGTATGTGTGTGCACGCGCGCGTGCGCAATATTATCTCGCATAAAATGTGAAGAATGCAATGGATTTAATTCAAACACCTTAATGGAAAATTTGTTATCAATGATTGAGAAAAGAAGTGGGATTTGGGGCTAGCCCTTGAATGCATTGTATGCTGTGAATTTGCATTGTACAATAAAAGGGATAGAAGAAATACAAACTATCAAAGCACTCAATGTACTACAAGTAGCCTCAAGTAATCTTGGGCATACAACTAATGAAACATGAATATATAGGCATCCATGTTCAGCTTGCAAACTTATCAGCATAAAATATGACGTAAAATGCAATGGATAGAAAGGAAATTTTGTTATCAATGATTGAGAAAAGAAGTGGGATTTGGGGCTAGGACTTGAATGCATTATATGTCATGAATTTGCATTGTACAATACAAGGGATAAAAGAAATACAAACCATCAAAGCACTCATTGTACTGCAAGTAGCCTCAAGTAATCTTGGGCATACAACTAATGAAACATGAATATATAGGCATCTATGTTCAACTTGCAAACTTATTGCATATAATGTGAAGTAAAATGCAATGGATATAGTTAAAATACCTTAATGGAAAATTTTTTATCAATGATTGAGAATGGGCCGTTTCACCTCCCAATGCCCACATTTAGTTTCAGATGGGACTCAAACTTTTCAAGAACATGGAGACCATAGATTTTAAGACTTGTGCAAATTTTGAGTCCACTCCGACACATGGACATGGAAATCCTATTGACCCATTCCATATTTTCCCCCTTCACGCATGTAACGACGTGGTGAAAATGGTTGTTTCACCTCCCAATGCCCACATTCAATGTCAGATGGGACTCATACTTTGCAAGAACATGGAGACCATATAGTTTAAGACTTTGCAAAGTTTGAGACCAATCCAACAAGTGGACATGCAAATCCTATTGACCCATTCCATATTTTGCACCTTCATAGATGTAACGAGGTGCATAGGGTGATAATGGGTGGTTTCACCTCCTAGTGCCCACATTCAGTGTGAGAAGGGACTTAGACTTTGCAAGAACATGGAGACCATAGAGTTTAAGACTTGTGCAAAGTTGGAGTCTAATCCGACACATGGACATGCAAATCCTATTGACCCATTCCATATTTTTGCACCTTCACATATGTAACAAGGTGCATAGTGTGAAAATGAGGCCTTTCACCTTCCAATGACCACATTCAGGGTCAGATGGGACTCAAACTTTGCAAGAACATGGAGACCATAGAGTTTAAGACCTATGCAAAGTTTGAGTCCAATTTGACACATGGACATGCAAGTTAAGTTGACAAAACAAATTATATACTCGATTAAAATTTTGCATGAAATAGAAGAAATCATATAAGTTCAAATGTTTCCAAGATATAATACACATCAACACAAGATTCTTAAATGGTCTTAACAAACATAAATGGATAGTCAATAAAGAAACAATTTTAAATAGGTATGAAGAATTCATCATTGTGCTATACACAATTTATTAATCACGACCATTTAAATTACCAAAACACGATATGCCATTGGAACATAACCAATAATAAACACTTGTACATGATAAAACAAGGAATGGAATGAAGGAAGCAATGCGGATCATGAATAAAATAGAGTCAAATATAAGATGTGCATGACAATGTATAAAACCAATCATGTCGTATACAGTGAAATGCATAAAAAAAGTCCATGCAAAATAGATTTTTGGTTGCATTGCCTATGTTCATGTGCCAGATGAGTTGAGGTCCAAGTTGGATCCAAAAGCTGAGAAGTGCATCTTTATTGGTTATTCTCTGTAGTAGAAAGGGTATAGATGCTATAACCCTTCTACTCATAAGTTTAGACTGAGTAGAGATGTTGTTTTTGATGAGATGAGCAGCTGGTATAAACCAGTAAATGTGATGATTGATGTAGATGCACAAAGTGGTAATGCTGCATAGAATTTACAACAGCAATCACAAAATATTAGTCTGTAGTGTCCTCTAGCAGTGATTCACATACTTCACCATGGACAGGCAGATTGAGATTAGGAGAATCTCCTCAAAGCAATGCAGATAGTGGTATGCAGGTATCATAAAAAGGAAAAGAGAAGGTAGATGAGCCCATGTTTGATGTGAATGCAGGTCACTCTTATGTGGATGGTGAATCCAGTGGCTTAGATTAGAGCCTTGATGATGAGTTGGGTATTCCTTCTGTTGTTACACCTGGAGTAAGGAAGACCAGGGATGTTTTGAGAGCACCTGGAAGTGAGCCTACTTTGCGCAGGTGTACCAGAGCTAGGTATCCTGTGGATAGGCTGAAATATGATGGATTTATAGATTCCTCTTAAATTGATTTCTAGATCTCTTTGGAGGCATCCTAATAACCCCAAATCAATGCTGAAGTAAAAAGTTGAATAGTAATTTAAACTTGGTTTGGATACAACTTACTGTCAGATGCTCTGTAGCAGCACTAGTTGCAGATTGCTTAAACCAAGTTTTTAGAAACACTGTGCAGAACTTAGAACACTGTTTAGGAGTACTGTGTGAGATTTAGAGCACTGACTGGTGGCCCACTGTATAGAAAAATACTATCTGAATCAGAAAATGTCATTGATTCACTGCCACATGTCAATCTCTGACTGGACAGTTCACAGCATGGCTGCATTCAAAGCATATAGAATTGGTTTGAAGAGTCTTTATAACTCTCTTGTATAGAGTGGAGAGTAGAGTTTATGGGTGGTTTTTAGGCATCCCCATAATATAGAAGTGGTTTCCGTGAGCCTCTCATGTGTAAGCTTCCTCTTCTTTGAATGTTCATATGAGCTACTTGTTTACATGTATCTAGATGTCTATCCTCAAGACTCACCTAAAGCCACATAATGATGAATGCACGTGAGTGCTTCTAGGGTGACAAATATTCAAGAAAATAACAAGGTGGCATACCTTGTTTCCAACCAAGATAAAAAGCCATTGGTTTATCATACATGCCACCTTTTGAAGGGAGGGCTAACCCTATTTCCTTTATACCACTCTCTTTCCTCATTCTTTATAATCATCTTGGTCCCATTTGGCTCCAAGGCACAATCCTATCTGTATGGACTTGACACTATCCATCAAATGACATTGCCAGCTAATGTAGTTGACATGCCCCCTTCTTGCTCTCGATCCAATCCCATGGATCATGCAAAGGTCATCATTGTTGGAGGTTGTTGCTGAAGATCGTTCCTTGTGTGCACTTATGTGCACCTTCCATGGCTACATTACTTCATAGCACTTCAGTGGTCCTTGGTTGTGGAATTGTTGCTTGTATGATGGATATGTGTTTGGTGAGGTGTTGGTTCCAGCACCAAATTTTGCTATAATTGGTATGAAATGGCATGAGTGATTGCACTGGCTAGAAAAGAAAAATCTAACAGAGAGTCTACATAAGCTCAAAGTGAAGCACGCATGCTCAAGATCTAAAGGTGTCAAGAAGATAGTACAAGAGCTGTTTTGGTAAGACCAGAGGCCCAAAGTTTGATGGGACTCTGCATCTCTTTGGTATTATGTCCGATCTTGGACAAAAATATACCTTTTATTACTATTATATCTCTCTTGTGATACACAGTCTACTTTTTTACTTGCACATGTTTGAAGTATGCACAAATTAGGAAGTTTTGGATTCCATGTTTGCACACACATATAACACTTCTATGTGAATTCTTCAGTGTGCTATCATAAGTCTTCCAATGTGTGGGGTTACCCTCTATGCAATGTAGCTCCAAAAAACTCTCCACAAGCATCACAATCTGGCAATCTTGATACAGACGTACAAGTTCGCCGTGGCTCCAAACAATTTATTATGCAAGCCAAACACTATCACTGATAGAAATAATTATACAGTTACAAAAAGAGAGGGTTTGGGCATGGTCTATGCACTACAAAAATTTTGGCATTACCATCTAGGTAATCAAGTAGTATTCTATGTTGACCATCAAGCCTTAATGTACTTGATGAATAGACTATAGAGTAGTTCATACTCTTGGAAGAAAACACCTTGTGGTGGTAAACGATCTGCACAAGAGGCAATAAAGAGGGCCAAAGAGAGGCAAAGAAGGGGAGTAAAGTTAAAAACATTAAGAGCATGGAAAATAGGGAGGGTAGAACATTAAAATAAAATTTACACCCTTAGTTAGGGGAGGGGACTTAATGTTGTAGAAGAGTGGAGAAGAGGTAGAGATAAAGGGGTCAAAAGTGTCAAGTATTTGAAAAACTAGGAAGAGGGGAAACTTATGAGGTTGAAAAGGTCTTGATGCCATATCAAATGTATAGAAATAAAGTAAAAGCAATAGAGGTAATATTATAGAGGTAATAGTGGTAAAAATTATAGTCAAAAGGCATATGTAAAGATTGTAGCTACATAATATATAATAGCATGTAGAAGAAATAATGATTATAGTTAAAGATATGAGTGTAAAGAACTATTAAAAACAATGAAATAAATAAGTTTTTTAAAGTAAAAAAAAGCAAAGGCCAAAAAGCGTGAAAAGTAATGCAAGAAGACATGTGAATATGTTTGTTTGCAGTGTAATGGATAGCATACGTAAAGAAGAGCATGGGTAGAGAACAAGGCAATGTGGGTAGCACCCAAGGCAAAGTGAGTAGCATGGGCAATAATTGAGGCATTTTGTACGATGAGGTCGAAGCAGTAGATGGGCTTGTGGAAAGGGCTAATAAGACATGCCTATGAGTCCATGTTGCCACAATGGAATGGTGTAGTACAATGTAGAGGCAAGCAGAGAAAACAATCGAGCAGAAAAATAATAGGGCCAACAAGTTTGGAGGACCAAGTGGCAAATTGGCAAAGTGAGTATTGTAGCGAGGAGCAAGGAGAACGTCAAAGTCATGATTGCATGGAAAGAAAGGTAGGTGGTGAGTACTTAAGTATTGTCACAAATAAACCAACTGTTGTTGATAGTTGACAGGTCATGAGATGAAGGGATAATAAGGTATGAGAGATAGTCACAGGGAGAGAGAGTGAGGGGAGAGATAGTCACAGGGAGAGATAGTCACAGGGAGAGAGAGTGAGGGGGAGAGAGATAATCATGAGATGGGGGAGAGGGTAAAGGGAGAGAGATAATCGAGGGGAATCATGGTGAGAGATAGTGAAGCGGAGAGGGATAAACATAGAGAGATATAGTCAAGGGTGGGAGAGAGATATCAGGAGATATTAGGGGGAAAAAAACTTGGGGGGGGGGGGAGAGGGACATTAGTGGGTTCTTTAAGTAGAGAGAGGGAAGATAAGAGAGGTCCAAGATAAGTTCATCCAGGAAGGTTTTCCAAAAAGGTAAAAATAAATAAATGCATAAACACAAAAGGGGGAAAGGATAGTAAGTGTGTGTGTGTGTGTGTGTGTGTGTGTGTGTGTGTGTGTGTCCTCTGGAGGTGGTGGGTTGTGAGGAGGGTGTGTGTGTGTGTGTGTGTGTGTAAAAGGGGACAAATCTGACATAGCGAGAGTGCTAAATGAAGGTTGTGCAGAGGTGGAGGGGTGGGGTTTTTCTCTAGACAAAAAAATAGCATGGGAAATGTATGAGCCCTCTTTAGATAAGTGTGTGGGGTAGACACCATGCTCAGTTTTAAAGGTGTTGACACCATGCTTCGATATGTGTGTCTGATCCCTCTTCAGATAACTGTATGTGGTAGACACGATGCTTGGTTTGAAAGGTTCTTAAACCAATATGTTGCATTGTCTTCATAGCCTCCAATGCTTTGTTATAAAGATCTATTATGCCAATAGAAGGATATTGGGATTCATGATGATTGAGGAGATAATCTCTTATCCACATTGTGTCATCTCTGTCTTGTGTCTATCGCCAATGTCTATCGCCAATGTAGGTGCAGAGGGAGTCCAAAGCCATGCTGATAGATCGGTTGGTTTGTGCAAGTCTAGGACTTTGCATTCTACTAGAAAATTGGAGGATTCCTATATAACTCAGCACCAGCCTTGAAATTTGTGAATGATTGGGTGAAGGGGTGTTGGTGTCTTCTTGGAACTAGAGATCCTCACTAGAAAAGGCCATTGCAGAAATGGGGCATGCTTGGAAGGAGTGGCGGTGGAGGACATCTCAGATAGTGCTAGGTGGGAGTGGACTAGAGAGATTGATGTTGTATTGTGCAAAGGTGACAACGAGGCAATTGAAGTGGAAGTAGAGGGTGTCTTCAATTGTGCATGGTTCAAGGGAGTGGGTGCCTAAGTCAGCTACTGCTGATGCCTATAGTAGTCACTTCAATTATTCATCACATTGACTATTGATTTGGCTTAGTTGGATGGCATTTGTGTGTTAGGCTTGCAATTGTGCATGCAAGGCATCAATCTATTGGGAATGTGCTACCTGGATTTGTTTAGCATTCCTATGATATTCGTTCAATTCTTGGTCTAGGTCAGTTTTCTATTGTTCCAAGCCATCGGACCTGGCCTATCTCACAAAGAATTCAGCCTCTAGACTTTGTAGTCTATCTTAGAGGGCTACTACAGTGGCTTTGGCTATTCTTTGAGATGCTGGCCAATTACTTGGATGGCAGTCATGCGAGTGCATTTGATCTGGAGGCTCTCCTCCATTTCCTTCATTTGGTTCTTGGCTCAGTTTAGATTGGTGGAGAGAGTGAGCTCCATTACTTGATTCCATTGGAACATGTTAACAATAGCTTGGGCATTGTGCACCACATATGCCATAAACTACTTCCCTTTTTATGCTATTTTTTGTGAATTCTGGGTAAGGAGCTATTGGTACTATTCTACAGAGCCATAACCCGTTGAGCAGCAATGGCCCATTGCTATGTGGATATCAATCTAGTTAGAGCTGTAAAGAGTAGATGGCAGCACCATTTTTTGTTTATCCTTGATACTATCAAGGAGGCCGCCCAAGAAGTTTATTTCATGAGATGGGCTTGGAAGACTTGAACCAGAGGGGATGTCAAAATTAAACATTAAATTGCTATCCAGCTGATTATCTAGGCCTTGTTTCTATTGTTCCTACTATTATTGCTATTGTTGTTGTTGTTGCTGTTGTTGACCTTTGGGAGTGATGTTGGGGGTTAGCTACTACTAATTATGAGGGTTGTGGTCAAATTGACCTAGATACAAAGGGTGGAGAAGGTGTCTTGATCTGTGTAGTAAGGCACTTATGGCACAACACTGGCTAATTGGCTGGCATCTTGTATGGAAACTCACTAGCTCGGTGGGGACATCAACATGTATAATATTATATGAATGGTTTTTGGGTCAAGGTGTTCATAACCCTAGCATTTTGATAGATAGGAGCCACTTGATATTCCAAGACATATGGTTTGTCTTGCATAATATAGTGACTTATATCAGTAGGCAGCTCCTCTACTATCACCTGATTCATCGAAGTGATCCAAGGTGAAGGTGGTTGATGACCTAGGATGGGTGGAGGTCAGAAAGGTTTTGATCCCTATATTTCTCTTGGTTGGAAGGAGTGGCTCCTTGAATAGCCGATCATCCCTGGCTGGCTGATTCAGTGGTGCGAGCAATGTGAGAGGTAGCCTTTGTTGATACATTGGTTGGGGAGTGACCTAAGGATAGTGGCATTATGAGGTCTCATGATTTCTTGTTGGCTCTTTCCTACTGCTTTCGTAGGAAGAGCTAAGTATTCTCAGTATGCAGGGTTTTGACACTTTTTGTCACCTACAGATATATTGGGGTTGTCGTTTGTAGTATAAGTGTAGCTTAGGACCTCGAGTCATGTTTCGGTGAGAGACGTAGGCTTAAGTGTGG
The DNA here is from genome assembly GCF_047967505.1 of Dipteris shenzhenensis. Classification (NCBI taxonomy): domain Eukaryota; kingdom Viridiplantae; phylum Streptophyta; class Polypodiopsida; order Gleicheniales; family Dipteridaceae; genus Dipteris; species Dipteris shenzhenensis. The sequence goes on along the minus strand of NC_141600.1, from coordinate 60,103,600 downwards.
TCAGCAAACAAAGTGCATGCATGTGTAAAAGGAGCATGTATCATCATGATTAGGGTAATGAAGGCTTTCACCTTCGTTGGGGGTTGCAGGGTTTAGGAGCAATTTAAGGGTTAGAAGGAGGTTCTAGGGTTAGAAGGAGGTTCTAGGGTTTAGAATGAGGTTCCAAGGTTTAGAGAGAGGTTCCAAAGTTTAGAAGAGGTTCCAGGGTTAGAAGGAGGTTCCAAGGTTTAGAAGGAGTCCAGGGTTAGAAGGAGGATCCAAGGTTCAGGGTAGAATACATGGTAGAGAACTCATCCCCTCGTAAATCATGGAGTTTAAGGGTTGAGGAACAAAGGGTTTAGGGGGAGCATAGGAGTGGGAGAGGAAGATGGTGTAAGAGCATGGGGGAAAGAGAAGAGAGGAGGGAGGAGGAGGAGGAGGAGGAGGAGGAGGAGGGAGGAGAGAGGAGGAGGAGGAGGAGGAGAAGGGAGGACGAGGAGGAAGAGGGAGGAGGAGAAGGGAGGAGGAGGAGGGAGGAGGAGAGAGGAGGAGGGAGGAGGAGAGGGAGAGGATAGGTTGCAAGGTTGGAGGAGAGGGGAGGAGGAGTTGCAAGGTTAGGGCATGCTTTTGGACATGGAGTGCAAGGAAGCATGGACACTTGAGACAATTGCTTGGAATACCAAAGTAGAACTCAACACAATGCCCCAAAGAGTGCGGGCTTCATTCCATTATGGGGTATTTATACAAGTTGGAGAGCTTGTCTCTTTGCATGTAGGAATTGTAACACATTCTCTTTCTACATGTAGAAGTCGTATGTAGAAGTTGTAACACATTCTCTTTCTACATGTAGAAGTTGTATGTAGAAGTTGTAACAGATTCTCTTTCTACATGTAGAACTCGCATATAGAAGTTGTAACACGTTCTCTTTCTACATGTAGAACTCGCATATAGAAGTTGCCACATTCTCTTTCTACATGTAGAACTCCCACATAGAAGTTGCATGTAGAAGTCGTATGTAGAACTTGCATGTAGAACTAGCATGTACAAGTCATATGTAGAACTTGCATGTAGGAGTTGTATGTAGAACTTGCATGTAGAACATGCAAATTGGATTTCTAAGAGGGATTATTTCTAGCCCTATGCAAGTACAAGCAGAGCTTTGCCGCTACTCTACATACACATTCTGTTCTACCTAAGTCCATGTTGGCATAGAGTCAACATACTCCTTGATCCTTTTTGTTACCCATCCTCGGGTTATGGCTGATTGCGAGCATGTACCTGGGTTGCCATGCTTTTAGTCCAGTGGCTGTGGAACTTGTGCCATGCCAGTCGAATCCTACTATAAAGCCTTAGCACCATACAATTTTTGAGCAGTTTCCAGGTAGCTTATATCCACCATTTGCTCGAACAGAGATATGTGGCGTGCTTCTAAGAAGATCACTCTTTGATAGAGTCGGCTTGTAATCTGAGCATCAACCCTTTCATTGGGATTAAAGTTGAGTGGAGGCAAATGGGAATCAAGGTAACATGGGACCTCTAGAATGAATTCCAATGTTTTACAAAATATAGCACTTTGGCGAAGGAAGCGATCAATGTTGCCACGCATTATTTGCTCATGCTGCTGAAGTGCTCAGACCATTGTGCCTTGGATATTCCATTCTACACCAGAGTATGGTTCGATCATTGGCCGATTAATGGTTCGATCTTCAGCCAAAGTGTGTATGTTGGCTTCCCATTTTTTACGTTGTGGAACTGCATAGAACTTGGGATGGGTTCTGAGACATGGAGGTGCCCGTAGGTACTCCTTTAAGAAGATTACATCAAAGAGCTTGGGATGGTGTGGTGCCAATCAGGTTGTGGATCCAACTTGCTAATCCAACCTTCACTAATTTGATGTTGACGAAGGTTGGTAGGAAAGTTCTCCAGGGTCCAGCCACCTCGAGTTTTCATATCAGGATATTTGCTCCAAAATTCCTTGATGGGGTGACTGGGAAGTGGTATCTCATCAAAATCATACCCATCATTGGAACTTGGCATGGGCGTACGAATTGGATTATCTGGATCCTGATATTCAAAATCAGATACTATGTCATTTTTTGCTGATGGAAGCACCAGAAGTGTCAGAGGTGATGCCAAAGTAGGGAGAGAATCGGGGGACATTGGGGAGAAATATGGCAGAGTGATAGTTGCAGAAGGGGGAGTAGAGGGGAGGGGGGGAAGAATTGGGCAAATGGTTTGAGCAGCTTGGTAACCCTCAAGGGTAGAATTAGCAAGGGAAGGGAAAAAGCTAGGTGTGAGGGGCTCGTAAGTTTGTGACTATTGGGTAAGTTGAAAATGGTGAGAGGCTTGAGCAAAGAGATGATGGAGGGAATAGATGATAGGATGGAGATCGAGGAAGGTTAAGAGGGTGGTAGCATCAAGGGTAAATGAGGTTATGATGTTGGTTGAAAGAGTGGTTATATATGGGAAGTTGGATGTGAGATAGGCCTTGTCATCTTCCGACACTTCTTTTTGCTGGTGCAATGGGATGATTAACTGCATGGGTGCAATGTCGGTTATTGTTAGATATCAATGCTCCACTCTTGTGTAACTACGGGGGAACCAGCTAACTCTACTTGTAAACCCCCCATATGAGGAGAAGGCATTTGTGTAGCTCAGTTATCCGATAGGTCCTAGTTTGGACACCAAATGGGGGCCATGTGTGGCCTGATGGCTGGACAGCTTCAAATAGAGTTGGCACACTGCCAACTAGGCTACATGCAAGTGCAGGAAGGCATCCCATGACTAACCACACTGAGGGTAGATGGAGCATTTACCAAGGCAGCCCACTCTCGGGCTTCGGGGCCCGTTTGGAGCCCCAAATTATCCCCGATGGCTCTCGGCCATGGCTCTAGGCCAAACAGAGACTGTAAGTTAGTTGCTCTATTCTGTACCACAGTTCTAATGTGTGGTCGATGGCCTCCAATCGTCCATTTTGGGTCGACTGGGTCAGTCTCCCAATTGGGTCTAACCGACTACGACTACGACTGGTGGCTATATAAGAGCAAGCCCGTGAAGCCTACAACCCTTATTCCTTAGCATCCAACCTCTGTCCTCTACTGTTTCCAGCATGCCATCGAAGCTTCTCACACAGGAGCGCACATGGCTGGGAGGCAGCACCATCTATTGTATTAGTTTTACAGTAATCAAATTTTTGATTCTCCATACTATTTGCTTTTCTCTCTTGCATACGAGATCCTGTTATCTGTTGAGCACATACATTGTATTGTTTTCTTACATGGTATCAGAGCTTAGGCTCTAGCAAGAAGATTTAGTAGTGTGTTTCTATTTGCGAGCAAATTGTGAGAGATGGCCCAGCCCGCAAGATTGCGAATCCCACCGTTTGGCGAAAGCGAAAAGTTGGACGGCACTAACTATCCACTCTGGAAGTTTAAGATGAAGACCATCCTAAGCGCATACGAGCTTTGGGATATTGCTACTAGGGTGGACATGAAGCCGGTTGCAAGACCAAATCCAGCCAATGCAGGACAATAGATAGTACAACTATGGATCAGATTCTCGCATGGACAAGAAGAAATGCAGATGCGATGTGTTCTATTGTCTGCAGTGTAAGTGATTCTATCATGGCATTAATTCAACATGTCACCACAGCGGAGGAGGCATGGACGGTCTTGAAAAGTCAGTACAAGACCACGAATCAGATGCGGATTCAAAATCTGGAGACTCAACTCGCAAACGAGAAACTTTTTGAGTCTGAAGCGATAGAGAAGTTCATCACCAGGGTGAAGAATCTGTGCAATCAAATGACTACGATTGGCATCATCATTACCAACAAGAATCTAGCACGAAGGTACGTACGGATTCTCCCACCAAAGTACGGCGGTCTTGTTATGACACTGAATACACAGAACAGAATTCCACCCCTCAACTTTGAGAATTTCAGTGCAATGCTTATGGAGGAGGAGATGCATCAAAAGATGAGGACTGGAGAAGATTCGGCTTTCTCGGCTGGATCAAAGAAAGGTAAGGGTAAGGACTCTGATAACCCATCTTCTTTTGATGATAAAAAGAGAAAGAAGAAAATCCAATGCTTCTATTGCAACAAGACAAGGCACAAGCAGAATGAGTGCTAGAAGAAGATTGCAGATGAGAAGAACGGAGTAAAGAAAGAGTCTAGCAATAGCATGTAGGCAATTCCAGTAGAGTTGTTCGTAGCAATTGAGGAGATTTGCATGGAGGCCATTCAAGTACTTGTGGATGTTGGATTATTGACAGTGGTGCATCACGCCACATGACCAGTCGGAAGGATTGGTATACCTCTCTACATCCGGTAGGGAACGACATCTTGGTAGCAATTGGCAATGATGCAAAATGTCCAGCAAAGGGAAAAGGTACGATTGCTCTCAAGTCAGATGGAGTTATAAAACAGTTGTCCAATGTTCTTTATGTCCCAGATATCAAGAGGAACTTGTTGTTCGTTTCTACAATCATGGATCGGGACCTCAAAGTTCACTTCGATAAAAATGGCGCATAGATTTTGGATCTTCAAGGGAAGGTCATTGGTAAAGGTACACGGCGCAACAACATCTACGAACTCTCAGCTTTCAGTGCTCGAGCCAATGTGAGCAACACTAAGCTATGGCATGAGAGGTTTGGTCATCTAAACCTTAGTTCTTTAAAGGAGATGCTTAAAAGTGGAATGATTGCAGACCTACCAGAAATTATAGATCTGCCCGATGTATGTGAAGCTTGCATGATGGGCAAGCAGCATCAGCAGCCCTTTCCTAAAGAGGCTAGCAAGGCAAAGGCTCCTCTAGAGCTCATTCACATGGACCTCTATGGAAAGATGGAGACAGAAGCTTTGGGTGGTTCCTACTACTTCATGACGCTGATCGACGACTACAGTAGAAGGATATGGATATACTTCCTGAAGACTAAAGATGAGGCTTTTAGTAAGTTCAAAGAATGGCATGTAATGGTCGAGAAAGAAACTGGGAGGAAGGTGAAAAAGTTGAGATCAGACAGAGATGGAGAGTTCACATCAAGTGAATTTGAAAGTTACTGCAAAAGTCACGGGATCAAGAGGCAGAAACCCTCGCGACATACACCACAGCAAAATGGAGTAGCAGAGCGCAAGATGCACATCATCTGCAAAATGGGCAGGAGTATGATGAAAGGGAAATATTTGCCAAAGACTTTCTGGGCTGAAGTATGTAACACGGCAGTTTACATTCTGAATCGTAGCTACATGAAGGCTGTGAGTGAGATGACTCCGCTGCAGGCCTTTTCTAGTAAGAAACCTTCAGCTGCACATTTTAGAGTTTTTGGATGTGACTGTTTTATGCATGTCCCTAATGCTAACAAGATCAAATGGGAACCAAAGAGCTGAAAGTGTATTTTCTTGGGCTACAGTGAAGAGGTGAAGGGTTACTGTCTCTATAATCTTGTTACCAAGAAGGTAATAGTAAGTCGCGATGTCGTCTTCTCAAAACAGCCGCATCAATTGGAGGAGGATGCTTCCTTCCCAGATAACCAAGACCAGGATATCCATCTAATACAACCACCAACAGCAGACCGATCTCCCCTAATGGTGCTTGGGAGGATTCAAGATAAAGAAGAGGAAGAAGAGCCTGTAGAACCACAACGGCAATGGCCATTCCTGAAGTGGGTAAAGCAGCTTTTGGACGGTAGAGAACCTCTAACCATTGAGGAGGAACCATCCAAACACCGCCGTTCCAAGAGATTAGAGGAGCAAAGAAGGGTGCAGGAACACTTGGTCAATATGCTTTGATGACAGAGGTGATTCGTGCTGAAGAACCCAAGTGTCTTGAAGAGGCACAGGGTGATGATAGGTGGATGGAGGCTATGTAGTCGAAGTATGGCTCCATAATGAAGAACAACACTTGGGACCTTGTGGATCGACCACCAAAATGCAAGGTAATCGGCACCAAGTGGGTGTACAAGACCAAGTACAAGTCCAATGGCACATTGGATAAGTACAAGACTCGGTTCATGGCAAAAGGATTCACACAGGTACATGGTTTTGATTATTAGGATACTTTTGCTCCCATAGCTTGACTAATCACAATTCATAGTGTTTTGGCTTTAGTAGCATAGGAAATTTGGCCCCTGTTTCAGATGGATGTAAAATCTGCCTTTCTAAATGGAGATCTCAAGGAGAAGGTATACGTGGAACAATCACTAGGTCTTGTGATCCCTAGTTCAGAAGGTAGAGTCTGTAAAATGAAGAAGGCACTTTATAGGCTAAAACAGGCGCCACGAGCATGGTACCAGCGGATTGATGCCTACTTTCTGCAAAACGGGTTCAAGAGGAGCCCATTTGATGCAAATTTGTATATCTACAAAGAAGGAGGCAAGTGTATGATTGTGGTCCTTTATGTGGATGACCTTGTCATAATAGGGAACCATGAAGAAAAGATCTCGCAGACAAAGCAATTGCTAGGAAGAGAGTTTGAAATTACAGACATCGGACTGATGCACTTCTATTTGGGGATTGAAGTTTGGCAAGAGCCAAAATAGATCTTCATTTCACAGCTGAAGTATGCTGGAGAGATACTGAAGGCATTTGGCATGGCTGAGTGCAAGACAGTTGGCACCCCTGGAGGTTGACATGAAGCTCTCAAACAAGGATTCATCACCACTGGTGGATGAAGCGAAGTACAAAAGGCTTACGGGCAATTTGATTTACTTATGCAACACATGGCCGAACATCAGTTTTGCAACTGGTGTGCTAAGTAGGTTTTCCAATAAGCCCCGAGAGAACCATTGGAGGGCAAGGATGCGGGTGCTAAAATACATCAAAGGCACACTTGATTATGGCATCACCTATACCAAGGGCAACGTCTTGACCGGATTCTATGACTCGCTTTGGGCAGGAGATGTGGACAGTAGAAGATTAGTGACAGGTTACTGTTTCTCACTTGGATCTAGAGCTGCGTCATGGGTCAGCAAGAAGCAACCTATAGTTGCTCTTTCTTCTACCAAGGCTGAGTACAAATCAGCATGTTTTGCCTCTTGTGAGGTAGTGTGGTTGAGGAGGATTTTAGGGGACATGGGTGCAGTGTAGAACAAGCCTACATAGTTATCATGTGACAATCAGAGTTGCATGGCAATTGCAAAGAACCCTATGTTCCACGCTCGCTGCCATTGCTTCTACTGCCGCAGTCAACTGTGTTTAACTTTGGTGGAGGTTGGAGGTCACATCCCTTATTACCTTCTACTTGGTCATGCACTAAGTCTTCTTTAGAGCTATCGCTTTGGACCACGAGTGCCTATGGTCTCCATGGTTGAGAGGATGTAGATGGCTACAAACTCTAGAGAGGGTCTCATGGTTGAGGCGGTGGGCTCTTTCTGCACATCCTCTTTAGTGGCAGCATCTTTTTTGAACCTGCATCCATGTGCATGTAGTGTACCATTGATCATTATATTGATTGGCATGCCAGTATGACCTTTCTATGTGTGTGTGTGTGAGAGAGAGATCTTATTTTCATACATGCTTTGAGAGTGTGGAATGAAAGTGTGTGGTATAATTATTCATGCAATCATCTATGTGTCTAAGTGAAAGCGTGTGAGTGCACGTGACCTAGTAGCTAGGTAGGGACTAACTATATGCATTTGTTTTAGTGGGATTTTCATAGGGTAGCTAGAACTCAGTCATCACTTTTGAGCCCTAGGTAAAATCGATTGATGCTACCTATATGTGCAAAGACGTACATGTGCAAGTGATTGCTCGTGATACAATCTAATCCTAACTAAGGAAGACTTGGTTTCCCAAATCTTCGTTTTTGTTGGGAATGGCTTGTGTACTGATGTAGTAGTGCTTCAGTCGGCTCCCATTTATTGTTGTGTTGAATTGGATTGCATCCAATGTTTCTAGTAGCATAGCTCCGATGGGATTCATCTTTCATACTCGGTAGGGTCCTTGACCTAGATACTTCAGTTTTCCCTTGTGTACTTTAGCATTGTATAATAGGACTAAGTTGCCTTCCTTGATGTCTTTAGCTTTCAGATTTCTGTCAAACCATCCTTTCTTCTACGTTTTTCTATTGTCATGGCATGGTAGGTGACTAGTCTTGTCTCTATATGCTTCTCCAACTGATAGAGCCTTTCTCTCAAGGATTCATGATCTCCCATGCGTTCCTGTACTGCTATGCCTAGACTTGGTATTACAAATTCGAGTGGGACCATAGCTTCAAGGCCATACACCAATTGAATGTAGAACTTGCATGTAGAACATGCAAATTGGATTTCTAAGAGGGATTATTTCTAGCCTTATGCAAGTACAAGCGGAGCTTCGCCGCTACTCTACACACACATTCTATTCTACCTAAGTCCATGTTGGCACAGAGTCAACATTTCCTCATCGTGGACAATGAACACAATAGAGTGTTTTCTTTTCCCTAAGGCAAAGGCACTCATTGGTGGGATGATTCAATGTGTAGATGCCACACCACATGTTATCACACCTTAGAAATAGGTGAGGATTGATGGGCCTTCTTTTGCCAATCCTCCCTTGAGTAGTTGGCTTAGTTGATTTAGCAAGTCGGTGGCCAACTCTTCGATGTTCATGCCCTTAGTGGGTGGCATTATCTCCTTGGCTTCACCTAAATTGGTGGTCTTAATGGTTTGAGACACTTCTCATGAAGTTGCTTGTGACTTCTCTCCTTGGGCTTTCTTCTTCATATTGTCACACAATAGCGGTCTTGCTACACAACTCAAATGGTGTGGAGTTCATTGCAAAGAGATGGTCATGGATCTTGGAGCCCCACTGTCTTATGAGGAAGTGTGGCAAGTGTTGTGCATTGTTTAGCCTCTCATATGGCTCACACCATGAGTATAGGTGCTTATTTTGGGTAATGTAGTCATGAAGGGGGACTCGGTCTCCTTTTGCTTGACCTCATATAATTGATTACTGGGGCTCCACTTGGGACCACTAGGGGCAAGCCCCACTATGAATGATCTTCGCAGCGTGTCCTAATTAATTTATCCTCAAGGTTTAGAGCCCTATACCATTGACTCACCTTGCCATCTAGGCTCAAACCAAAAGCATTGACCTTATCAATGTCTCCAATGTCCCCAAAGATTTTGCAAATCTGCTCAAATCTCTCCACATTGGACACTGGGTCTCGTCTAAGGAAGGTTGTTGGCACGGCCCCCCTTCCTAATGCTTGCACTAGGATCCTCATGGCTTCTTCTCAGTATTCAATTAAGAGTGCCTTAATTTTTGTTACTTCTTCTTCAGTGAGTTGTTTCCCAATGAATACTAATATTTCTCCCTCCCCTTTAAGGGCAAGGTTTACTGTTCTAGTTTTGGCTAGTCCATATATTGGAGCCTCATTAATGCTATCATTTTCTTGTACTTAGGACTCCCCTAGTGGTCTTGGCATTGCTATGGGGACACTACCACTTGTATAGTTCTTGAAGTAATTTGGTACTTGTCGAATATACACCTCTGATTGTGTTGAAATAGTTGAACATGTGGGATAAACATTGGGGGGACTTTGTATCATCATCAATCCGTTTAGTAACTTTGGGTATTTCTTTTGTAGTAGCATGAGGATCGATCTTCATTTTCACATGTGGCTTGAATTTTCAAAACTCTTTACGTCAAGAATTGTGGGGTAACTTTTCCACTGGCAAAGTATTCCCAAGTAATTATGGTTCATATGTTGTGCATACTCCTTCAAGACCCTCTAGGACCCATTCAAGGCACTCTTTCAAAATCATTGTAGTGCTCAACCTTGGATTTCCTATTCCCACCTTCAACCTTCTTTGAAGATCTCATGCTATTATGGAACTTTGGAGGTTTGAATTTGGGTAGCTCAACAACCATTAGGTCATGGAGAGGGGCTAAATCATTGCTAAAGACATGGTTTTCCAATTATAAGTGGGATGTACTGGAGGAGGATTATAAAAAATCATAGGTCATACAAAAGAGGGATTGGTGACTCTTGACCCACTAGTTCTTGGGATTGGCATACGAGGCAGGCTTAGTTGTACCGAGTGCATGGGTGGTGCCAAGGTATAGGCACACTAGGATAGGGACTGGTCTATAGGGGGCGGCCATTGGATAGGGAGTATGATCTTGGATATGGTGGGATCAGGGAGCCACTGAGGGGAGCTACTGATCTTGGCATTGTGCCTTCCCCTGGTTCATTTAGCTCATTCATCTATGCCATAGGATATGGTGAGCAATAGTCACATGGTATCCTAGGCTCAAACGTGTTGCTGAATGAGGTTCCTCCCTCATAGAAGTGCACATGTAGGGCACTAGTATTCACCGGTAACAATGGAAGTTGGAATACAAAATTCCAATTCAGTCATTCTTAGGGGTAAGGTTGATCAATGCATTCCCAATTAGTCAACTAGTGTGAGAGAATATTTGAAGTTCTAGTTTGTGTGAGTTGACCATCTAATTCAGCATGCTGAGTTAGATCTAATTCATATGTGTTGAATTATTTCATTGCGTTGAATTAAGAAACAATAAACTAGGGGTTAACTTAGGCCTTGGATTCCCCATATGGCATTTAATATTCTAACACATGTCAGGTGGTAGCTAATTTAGCTGCACTAAATTATTTCAGTATACAGATGCTGAATTAGCTACAATTCTGGGTCGTCTCTTAGGAAGTATCACCAATGGAATTTTGGGGGTTTGGAGTGAATTTTGATTTTTTGTTCTGATTTTCTAGCTTGAGGGAGGTACAACCCTACTTAGTGCGAGAAAGAAATAAGAAGAAACAATAAAAAATGAATGCTTTTGGTGTTTTTTTCAAGGATGGGATTGTTTGTCATTCCCAAGGCCTTGAAATTCCCCCAAAAACATCATTGTGGAGCTAATTCCTTGAGATTTGAACACACACAAAGTTTAACAATGCTACAAACTTACTTTTCCCAACTTTCAACACTAAAAACAACACAAAAATCCCCTAAAGTGTACTCAAATTCTTCTCCTCTCTCTTCCTTGCTCTCTTCTCCACTCTCTCCTTTCCTATACTCCAAAGACCAACCACCTTTCACTAAGCTACTAAGTGGTGGGCAATGGGAATATAATGAGATAAGAACAAGCAAGCAAAGGCATACCTTGAACTCCTCGGCAATGGAAGCAAAAATGTGTAGTCAGGCAATGACTGACATGTCATGAGGATCTTGAAGGAATGTCCATGGAGCCTCCTACTCCCTACTACTTCTTGTGGGAGCCTTGCAAGCATGAACGGTCCATAAGTGTCACTCCAATGACTCCCGAAGCTGATGCAAATGTGAATCCACAAGAGGGAAAGGCGAGAGGGAGAGGGGAAGGAGAAGGGAGAGGGAAAGAGGAAGGGGAGGGAGGAGAGTGCAATGAGAAGGCAGGAAGCGGGAGGGGGTACATGGCATTCACAAGAGTCAAGAGCAAGAGCATGAAGAACATAGACAACACTCTTAAAAATAAGGGAAAGTTTCCATTCCTCAAACTTGCAATCAACAACAACTGAAGACCAAAGTTTGCCTTTTGGCCTTTTATACATGTTATCTAAAGGGAGCGCCAACCCTATTCTTTCTTCCATTCCTTCCCCTTGCTAGTTTTACATTCCACTTGGGCAATAATGGCTCTAAGGAAACTCTGGCAAAATCCTAGACTATGGAATTACATTGGAAGGGGCAAAGTGTGGCACTATCAACCCATGCGGTTAAAATTGAACCCCAAAACCAATTAATTGTTGATTAAAGGATGAATGATGAGGTCAAAGCCTCTAATAGAAGGGTGAGCAAAGCTTCTTAGTGAAGAGAACATGAGCCAACAACTGAATGGCATAACACAAGAAGGAGCAGAGCAAATCTATCCATTTGAAAGCTCAGGTCTTGACCACAAGGAGGCATCTTGGCCAAACTTGAAGGCCAGTTGCAGGGGTTAGAGGTTGCAGTCGAGCATGGTCAATGCCATTTGGTTTAACCAATTCTAGTCCAACTTTTATGACACTTCTAGCCACTTATGGGGGCTCTATTTATATGGTTCTAAGTTTGAGATCATTTTTTATGAGGAAAGTATCAAATGGATTTGCAATTAGCTAGAGCTTAAAGGAAGAAAAGCTAGCTGGGATGAAATAATGCAAGACTTTGATATGCAATTGACATATTGAAAGGAAACTTTTCTTTTTGGGGGGGAAGAGGAAGTTTAATGTGGTAGTAGATTACCTAAGCCGAATGCCAATGGTTAATGAATCAAGTTTCACTCAATTCAAAGATGATTTCCTAGAGTCCTTCAAAGGAAATGTGAGTTTGATCCTCACTTTTCTGAAATATGGAAAGCAATTATGAGCGGGGATCCACCAAATCAAGGTGCTTTCATTGAGGAGTCACATGGAGATGGTGATGTGAAGAGAGTGGGAGAGAGGTAAGGAGTCTCACTTGCAGCTTTCTCACATACACAATGGGGGAGTACACACAAAGGTGGAGGCTAAAAAACAGTTTTCCTCTTCTTAGTTGTGAAAGCCAAAAAAACTCTCTCTCTTACAAAAGGAATAGATGAACCCTATATGTGGGTCTCAAACCAAACTCAACTAACCTAGGTGGCATACTAATTGAGCCACTAACTAGAGTACATAAAGATAGCTGTCATCTAGCTATTATTCATGGGCGGTGTACCAACCGCATCTATAGCTAACAAGTCGGTGACATAAATGCACAACGGTCACCCTGGCATATCACGAGTGGAGCTCGATATCTCAACACTCCCCCTCGAGCTCAATCCCAATTCCTGCATACCAAGTAGGTCTCTGAACTTGCGCAGGTTCTCTATGCCCAATGCCTTCATGAATATGTCAGCTACCTGATCCACTGTGCTGACATAAACTAGATCAATAAAACCTACTAGAACCTTCTCCCGTACATAGTGGTAATGCACCTCAATGTGCTTTGTTCTAGCATGATAGACTGGGTTATTTGCCAAGTGTATACTACTCATGTTGTCACAATAAACTGATGCATATCATAAAGCAGCTTATGCAACCAAGCTGCCTCACATGCAACCATTGCTGCACCCCTGTACATAGCCTCTGTGCTCGACAAGGCAACTATAGGCTATTTCTTGCTGCTCCAAGTGATTGCAGCACTCCCAAAAGAAAACACATATCCATTGGTAGATCATCTATCAGAATTACTACCAGCCGCCTGGTAATAGTCATATAAATCAAACTTCCTACTATGCATCTGTACATAGTAGGATCTTGCGGGAGCTCACCTGCATCTGCACTCAGCTTCACATTCTGCTCCAAAGGAACTGAAATAGGCTTACAGCATGTCATCCCATATTTGGACAGCATGTCCAATCCATACTGCCTCTGTAAGAGCCATATCCCACTTGTGGATCTAATCACCTCAATGCCCAAGAAGTAACGCAGCTCTCCCAAATCCTTCATCTCAAACTTTTGCTTCAATAGTACTTTCACATGAAGGATATCTTCATCACTATCACCTGTGATGATTAAATCATCAACATAAATGACAAGCAACATAATACCTTTCTCTGTTTTTCTCACATAAAGTGAGAAATTTGCCGTGGAAATCTGAAAGCCAATAGTGACAAGATACTGTCTTATCTTGTCAGACCATGCTCTGGGTGCTTGCTTCAAGCCATACAAGGCTTTCTTCAACTTGCAAACAAACTCCGGATGAACGACATGCACATAACCTATTGGCTACTCCATATAGACCTCTTCTTGCAAATCACCATGCAAGAAGGCATTCTTTACATCCATTTGATGTAAAGACCATCCCTTTGATGCAGCCATAGCAATGACTGCTCTCACAGTTGCCATCCTTGCAACCGGACTAAATGTTTCTTCATAATCAATGCCATATGTCTGTGCATACCCCTTGACAACTAATCTTGCCTTGTATCTACTCACAGAACCATCTGCATTGTGCTTCACCTTATAGACCCACTTGCAGCCAATTGCATTCTTGTCTTTAGGCAAAGGCACCAATTCCCATGTAGCATTTGCTTCCAAGGCATCCATTTCTTCATCCATGGCTTTCTCCCATTTTTCTTTTCCCATGGCTTGCTCAAAAGAAGTGGGTTTTGGTTCTCATATCACTTTGACCATATAGGCATAGTGAATGGCTGTAAATCCATCATATTTCAGCCTATCCATAGGATACTTGACTTTGGTAGACCTGTGCAAAATAGGCTCACTACCAGGTGCTCCCAAAACATCCCTGGTCTTCCTTACTCCAGGTGTAACAACAAAAGGAATACCCAACTCATCATCAATGCTATGTTCTGAGCCACTGGATTCACCATCCACATAAGAGTGACGTGCATTCACATCAACCATGGGCTGATCTACTTTCTCTTTTCCTTTTCGTGATACCTACATACCACTATCTGCATTGCTTTGAGGAGATTCTCCTGATCTCAATCTACTTGTCCATGGCAAAGTATGTGAAGCACTGCTAGAGGACACTACAAGTCCACTAATATTTTGTGATTACTGCTGTGAATTCTGTGCAGCATTACCATTTTGTGCATCTACATCATCAACCACATTTACTGGTTTATACCAGCTACTCATCTCATCAAAAACAACATCTCTGCTCACTGTAAACTTACGAGTAGAAGTCTATACCCTTTTTGTTGCAGAGAATAACCAATAAAGATGCACTTCTCAGCTTTTGGGTCCAACTTGGAACTCAACTCATCTAGCACATGAACATAGGCAATGCAACCAAAAACTTTCAAATGAGAAATATTTGGTTTCCTACCAGTATACCTTTCCTCTAGCATCATGCCATGTATTGCTGCAGTGGGAGTCCTGTTCATTATGTAGACTGCTGTAGCAACTGCTTCAACCAATAAAAATCTGGTAGGTCTTTTTCGTTGAGCATGGCACGAGATACCTCTCCAATATGCCTGTTTTTCCTTTCTGCAAGTCCATTTTGCTGTGGGGTATGACTGCATGAATATTGCTGCTTTATGCCATGCTCCTGCAAGAACCTTGCAAACTCATTTGAGAGGTACTCTCCCCCTCCATCTAACCTTAGGCATTTTATTTGCAAGCCTATCATCTGTGTTAGCATATGTTTTATGCTAGATAGCATATCCTTTATGCTAGGTAGCATTTCCTCTCTGCAAAGCTGACGAAAGTGGTATTTGACCACACAGTCACTTCCTAGTGATGATTTTGCATCAACAAGCAATAAGAATGATATTGTCACTCCCAATATCTCTGTGCATAGGCATACAATGCAATTTTTGCGGCAACTTTTCACAGACCTGCAGAACAATGGTCGCACAGCCAAAACAAGCCACTTTTTTGAGTGCCTGCGGAAAAACTTCCGCCACCAAAACGGGCCCTGAAACGACCTCAAATTAGAAAACTAATGTCCCGTAGCATATACAACCCTCTCGCCGCACCGCAAAGGGTGTCTCAATCTGAGACAGTGCACTCTTGCACTTTCTGGCTGTGCTACCCGCAGAGATTTGCTCCCAAACTCGAAAAAGGAAAGCAACACTGATCCTCTTACCAAGACACTACGAACTTGGTTTGCTTCCTTGAGCTCCTTACCACGAACCGAGCTCTGATACCATGTGAAGAGAGTGGGAGAGAGGTAAGGAGTCTCACTTGCAGCTTTCTCACATACACAATGGGGGAGTACACACAAAGGTGGAGGCTGAAAATTAGTTTTCCTCTTCTTAGTTGTGAAAGCAAAAAAACTCTCTCTCTTACAAAAGGAATAGATGAACTCTATATGTGGGTCTCAAACCAAACTCAACTAACGTAGGTGGCATACTAACTGATCCACTAAGTAGAGTACATAAAGATAGCTATCATCCAGCTATTATTCATGGGCGGTGTACCAACCGCATCTGCAGCTAACAAGTCGGTGACATAAATGCACAACGGTCACCCTGGCATATCACGAGTGGAGCTCGATATCTCAACAGGTGACAAACCACAGGTTGGTGAGAAAGGAGTCACATGGACAAAATATAGTATTGAAGTTAGCTACCTACTCTACAAAGATAGAGTACGTGTCTCGAATAATAATGATATTGGGCACCAAATCTTTTTGAGTGTCGTGATAGTTTAAGTGCTGGACAAAGAAGTGGTGGGGTTGGTGATGTGGGAGTTTTCTTTTTTGTGCTTTTCTTTCTGTGGGTAATTACAGGGGGGACGCCGCCCATGGCTTATGCTGACAGGTAGGTAAGAGACTATTCCCTGAGGAGGTTTGAACATGGCCATATGCTGGCAGGTAGCTGAGAGAGTGCTATCCTTCCTTGATGGATGAACACAGGCATACGTTGACGGGCAGCTGAGAGATTGCTATTTGGCCTCGAGCAGATTTGAGCATGGGTTGCCTTGCCCAAACAATGTGAGAGTTGCCGTTATGATTTCTACCTTGGGCACATGCATGTGATCAAGCATGAATTCGCTACATGTTTGCTGATGTGGCTATAAAAAGAAGTAGAGGCCCCCGAATCTTAAAATGGATTGTGGAGAGGTACACTTACGATTGACGGGGTAGGGAAGGTCCATCGGGAGGTGGGTAGGCAACCGACAGCAGTCGGGAGCCTGCCCTGTCGACTAATGGGCCTTTTTGGCCGTTAAGGTCAAGGCGTGACGTTAAAAGTGACAAATCATCATTCTGTCGGTGATGAAAATGATGCTCCATTTGTTGTAGCCAGTTTTGGAGGTAATAATGGCGAGCAACGACCTTGATGGAGCATTTTCGACTACATAGGTAGGTAAGATTAGTTTGTAGCTTCTTTGAAAAAAAAAGAGAGATTAGGTTGGAGGTTGACGACCAATAATCGATTGCCTATAGATTGTCCCGCCCTTACTCCCCATGATGCAGCCTAACTGAATTCTACATGAGCAGGTGCCCGTAACTTCAACAAGGTCCAACATACTTGAGGCAAGCATGTGCTGCTAATTCGTGCACAGTGGAGCAACAGGCGAATTCTATAGCGAAAATCAGACGAGTGCTTGCTTGATTCCTCTAGGGTTAGAAAAGGGTGAGGTTAAGTGTAAGGTAACCAGAGGCGAGGAGATGGGAAGAAATTCAAAAAAGGTGGGGACAACGGAAAGATTTGACCGGGGTTAAGGGGGAGGTTAAGGAGGGGCTCGGTTGGGTTTAATCTTCTTCTTCAACTTCTTCATCTTCTTCATTTTTCATCTTCTTTCAAATACTGTTTTGCTCTCCTTCAGAGCTCTGTCCGCTATAGACATCGCCATAGCCATAGCTCGAGCTCCAGCTCGAGCTCAAGCTCAAGCTCCATCTCCATCTCCATAGCCGCACACTGGTTCTCCTCGACTCCCTTTCGGCTCCTCCTTCCTTGCCCTAGCTTCATCTCCTTCTCCTTCCCTTCCCACCAGAGCTTCCCTTTCCTCCTGGAGCTTCTTTGCTCTCATTTTCCCCAACCCTTCTCTCCCATTTCTTCCCCGCCATGCCCTAACATCCCTCCCTCTCCATGGATTCCAAGAAGAAGATCCCCAGTAGCCCCCGCCCCTCCTCCAGTCGCCGCATTCTCGCTGGTAAACGCGCTTGCCCCTACGACTCCTCCAATTGTTTTAAGAAGCTTCTCAGACGCGAGATCAGCTCCATTGGCAACCGGGCTTTCAATTGCACCAACTCGCAAGAGAAGTTCCGCAACTTTCAGCTCCAGGTTTGGGCTTCAACTCCTCCCTGCATCACGCTGCAGCAGTAACGCAAGCCCATTTTTTCTTCCTTTGGTTAGGAAGGCTTTTCTTCGTCCTGCAACGGTGCTCCTTCTTGGGATGATGCTCTTAAGTTAACTGTGTTACTGTATCGAAAGCAGAAGTTCAAGAGGTTTCATTGTTAGGGACGCTCTTCTCTGGGACTGCTACTGCCCTACCCTATGCGGAAACGACAGTCTAAGTTCTGCAAGCGCCCTTTTAAATGGTGTCGTTCTGTGTATGAGAGAGGACAACCCTTCCTGTGCATCATAACGAGTTTCCAGGGTCTCTGGAATCAAATGTGATGTAGCGTCGCTCAAGTCGGTATGAATTATTTGAACTAGATGTGTAAACCTAGGGCCTTCGAATACGAGGTCATTAATTGAGAAGTCCTTTCTCAAGATCATGACGAGTGGAGGTTCTTTTGTATGGTGGAGGTGCATGCAACGTATACGAAAACAATATAGTATTGCCTGAGGGCTGTAATAGCCGTGACGTGTACCACGCTCCCTGAGCATCACTCGCATTTGTAGAACGGACCTCTTTGGTGTCAGAGCGGATGTCCTCTCCATGCAAGAAATTACGACTTGTTTTACAATCTTGTCAGGTTGTGGATGTTGTTGCTTTCCTTTCATATTTAAACATTCAAGAAATTGTCGGATGTGTACTTTGGGCTCGTCACTACGTCTTCTGTGTCTATGGACTTTTACTTTTCGTGTTATTATTGTGTCTTTGTCGTTAGAAAGAGTCATTATTACCGAAGAGGCGTTAGTTGATCATGTGGTTGCGTGTGTAATAGAAGTCAAGCGGTTTGAAAAAACTTATATAATTTTACATATGTTGAAAATCTGTTTGCCTTCTCATCATTGCAGGAGGAGTTTGACACTTACGACCCCAAGGCACACTGGTTTCTTCAGCTTACCTTTCTGAAGAAGCGGTCAAAGATAATTGAAATTGTTGCTGCCAGAGACATAGTTTTTGCTTTGGCTCAATCAGGAGTGTGTGCTGCTTTTAGCAGGGGTAAGCTGAATTGAGGTCATTTTTGAACATCTTGAGTGGCTGTAAAATGTACATCTGAAGTGATATTTTAGCACTGTGTCACTCAAACTGTTTATTTGCATTAGCAGCGTTCCCTGCTGGTTATGTGTCGATGGGAATGTGCTGGTGGTTTTGGGATATGTATTATTTCAGATTCAGAGTAGTTGCTTCGAGTCTCTTGGAGCTTCCAATCATTTGTTTTTGGAATTTGGGCAGAGACAAACAGGAAGATTTGCTTCTTAAATATCAGCCCAGATGAGGTCATCCGAAGTCTGTTCTACAACAAAAATAATGACTCCCTTATAACTGTTTCAGTATATGCATCTGATAACTTTAGCACATTGAAGTGCAGGACTACAGCTATCCAGTATGATTCTCTCTTCATGAAGTTGTAATTGTGGTTACTGTGCTTGTGCTGCATTGTTAGGTGTAGGGCAGCAATTGATTGGCTGGCATCATGGGGTTTATTTTGCAGATACATCCGCAGAGGACAGGCAGATGCAGGCTTTGCTCTTTTTGGATCAGAATCATTGAGGTGGCCTGGATTTGTTGAATTTGATGATGTCAATGGAAAAGTCCTCACTTATTCAGCTCAGGATGGGTAAGCACTATGCTATGTCCTTCACCTCTGGAGTGCTGACAGGAACTCAGTACGAAGACCTTTGTATAAATGGATGCTCAAGCATGTGTGGGTGTGTGGATTTGTATGTGTGAGAGCATATGTTTATACTATGGTCTACACCCACTGTTGAGCGCTGATGACGTCAGTGGGGAGGTCATAGTAGCTATTCCCTGCTATGTGTGATGGAGTTTATGGTTTTCAACCTTATGAGTGACTATCATGAGATTGAAAGTGCACAATGTTGTGTGTTTAGAGGATGAGTTTGGGCATGTACTATCATGAGATTGAAACTGCACTATGTTGTGTTTTTAGAGGATGAGTTTGGGCATGCTCCTGGATTCATCTAGATATATGCACCCAAGGGTACTGGTGTTAATTTCTGTTGTGCAGTGAAAATGGTTATTGGAACATTGCATTTAGATTTTGCACCTTCTTATTTTCCTTGGTGGATTTCAGAATTTACAAGGTGTTTGACTTAAAGAATTACACGCTGTTGTATTCCATTCCTGATGATCGTGTCCAAGAAATCAAGATCAGGTGACTGGCAACGTTTACAATCTGCTCATTATCCTGTAGTCCTTTTAAGTATAAAAGTCATTGGTGGCGACTTGTTCTGAGATCTTTCTACTGGTGTTTGTCTTACGTTTTTCAGTCCTGGCATAATGCTGCTGATATATGATAGAGCAGCTGGTCATGTGCCTCTGAAAATCTTGTCTATTGAGGATGGCACTGTACTGAAGGACTTCAGGCATCTTCTGCATAGAAATAAGAAAGTTGACTTTATCGAGCAATTCAATGAGAAACTGCTTGTGAAACAAGAGAATGAAAATCTTCAAATTCTTGATGTAAGTCTCCTAAATCTTTATGTTATCTGTGTCTGCTTATATACGTCACTCCGTCAGTCTTACATATGCAAGCTATGTCCACAGGTGAGAAATTCCCAGCTTACAGAAGTGAGCAGAACCGAATTCATGACTCCGTCTGCCTTCATATTTCTATATGAGAATCAGCTGTTTCTAACTTTTCGAAATAGGACAGTTGTCGTTTGGAATTTCCGAGGCGAGCTGGTGACATCTTTTGAAGACCATCTCCTGTGGCATCCTGACTGCAATACGAATAATATTTATATCACCAGTGATCAGGATTTGATCATATCTTATTGCAAATCTCATGTTGATGATTGTAGTGATGATGAAAGAGGTATGATTTGATGATTCTCAAATGACAATTAGAGCGTTCTTGATTCTCAAAAAACCATGTCACTATTGTACAAATGATGCAAAACAACAATTAAATAAAATAAGACTTTTTCTGTGTCGGTTTTGTGTCTCTGCAGTTGGTTCTATAAACATCAGTAACATCCTCACGGGGAAATGCCTTGCAAAAATTTGTGCAAGTGATCCTAGTGTGAAGATCAGTCCACGAGGGAGAGTTAACTCCTCTACTATAAGGAGTACCGTGCAAGAAGCACTGGAAGACATCACTGCACTATTTTACGATGAGGAGAAGAATGAGATTTACACAGGAAACCGATATGGACGGGTTCATGTCTGGTCTAATTGATCAGACTCATTGAGATACTACCTCGTGTATTTTATTTCAGACAGCAGCTGATGAAATTTAAATTAAGAAGGGTCGTGGCAAAGTGAACTCCCAAGTGTACCACATCGCAGAAGTCTTTGATAAAACACTATCAACAAAAGTGACGGATGGCCTAGAGATGTTGTGGAGGTGTGTATTGGGACGCGTTCAGGAAGGCTGTAGTATCTGGCATCTGGGATGTGTAGTATCTGATATCAGATAGATTTGGCAATTTTCGTTTGAAGAGATTCACCTTGGTGAACCTTTGCAAGCTTTGTTGATGGAGTTGCCTAAAGGGCATCAGCTGCTGTGGGGCTGGCATCATGTTCCTGCCTCAATTGTAAGCTTCTTCAGCTTTAGCACAATGCTCAAAGAGGAAGTAAGGAAGTGTACATTTGTAAAACATTTTGTGGCAAGAATCTCGTTGACATATTCTGGGGGAGTGTACTATGGCTCTAGCTTGAGGGAGAGGTGTGCACGTGGATGCGTGCAACAAAATTGTGGGCGAGGCAATAGATGGTTGGTGCCTGCTGGACATTTGGTGCTGAGCTTGACATTGTCTTTCCTTGTAAGGATTTGTGCATTCGGCTTAATTTTAGGGGCTGCTGACTGCTAATGGCATGCAAAGAAGGATCCCCCTGAGAAAGAAGTCCACTGTTAATTTATGCACTTAGTCTAATAGAGCCGGCTTGGTGGCAATATGTGCCTGATGATGCCATGGTGTAGTTTGCATTAACCCTTGTGGTTATTGGATGCTCTGCATAGGATGAGAATGGTTGGGGAGCAGACATTTGAAGTATCGCCTGGTTTCTTATTCAAATTTAAAATGTTTTTGGGGTGTACTCACATCTGAGAATGTTGGCTTTAGTACCAAAGAGTTTCTTGCAACATTTTCACTGATGAGGTTGAGAAGACTCTTTAATCTAACATATTATGGGATGCGCTTTGAGGTAGCTCAGCAAGAATACTTGGTGAGCAGACATTTGAAGTATCGCCTTGTTTTTATTTCAAATTTAAAATGTTTTTGGGGTTTACTCACATCTGAGAACGTTGGCTTTAGTACTAAAGCTTGCCACACTTTAACTGATGAGGTTGAGAAGGCTTATTAATCTAACATCTCATGGGATGCACTTAAAGGTAGCTCTGCAAGAATGCAAAACACACCCTTGTTTTTTTAAAGTCAAATTTAGAATGTTTTTGGGGTGTGCCTGGATCTGAGCTGCAGTACTAAAGAGTGTCTTGCAGCCCATGACTGGACAGGATTCAGAAGCTGTATCAATTTGAGCTAACATCTAATTTGAAAATGTGTATGTGATGTATTTGAGGAAAAGTTGAGCCAGAATATGAAATACAACTTGTGATCACAGTGCATGAGCTCTTTCAGATGTTTTGGAGACTATTCAAGGTCTCATACATGTCGCGGAATATGGGCTGCTTGAGAGAAGTGCCTTTCCCCCTGTCCATCTGTGTTGCTCAATGCTTGGCCTGGAGATGTCCTTTCCATTTCCAGGATTTGACAGTCCTCTGGAGGAATAGAAATTAAAAATATCAGAACTTCTCGTCTTGTTTTTATTTCAAATTTAAAATGTTTTTGGGGTTTACTCACATCTGAGAACGTTGGCTTTAGTACTAAAGCTTGCCACACTTTAACTGATGAGGTTGAGAAGGCTTATTAATCTAACATCTTATGGGATGCACTTAAAGGTAGCTCTGCAAGAATGCAAAACACACCCTTGTTTTTTTAAAGTCAAATTTAGAATGTTTTTGGGGTGTGCCTGGATCTGAGCTGCAGTATTAAAGAGTGTCTTGCAGCCCATGACTGGACAGGATTCAGAAGCTGTATCAATTTGAGCTAACATCTAATTTGAAAATGTGTATGTGATGTATTTGAGGAAAAGCTGAGCCAGAATATGAAACACAACTTGTGATCACAGTGCATGAGCTCTTTCAGATGTTTTGGAGACTATTCAAGGTCTCATACATGTCGCGGAATATGGGCTGCTTGAGAGAAGTGCCTTTCCCCCTGTCCATCTGTGTTGCTCAATGCTTGGCCTGGAGATGTCCTTTCCATTTCCAGGATTTGACAGTCCTCTGGAGGAATAGAAATTAAAAATATCAGAACTTCTCGTCTATTCGAATTGGAGTATTTATGGAGGAATTTGGGTTTTGAATTCCCATAAACCACTTCTAGTGCAGGTTAGGAAATGTGCCCTACCACAACAATGTATTATATATAGATCAAGGGAAGTCTTCAGATGAGGTATGCACCAGAACATACCTGTTTTCTCAGATTGCACTGTGCCCTACCACAACAATGTATTATAGATTTGGTTAGCTACAATGTCCATGCAAGTGAGTGCTTGTAAGGGTAAGGGAAGTCTTAAGATGTGTTTTCTCAGATTGCACTGTCCTACCACAACAATGTATTATAGATTTGGTTAGCTACAATGTCTGTAAGTGAGTGCTTGTAAAGGTAAGGGAAGTCTTCAGATGAGGTATGCACCAGAACATACCTGTTTTCTCAGATTGCACTGTGCCCTACCACAACAATGTATTATAGATTTGGTTAGCTACAATGTCCATGCGAGTGCGTGCTTGTAAGGGTAAGGGAAGTCTTCAGATGAGGTATGCACCAAAACATACATGTTTTCTCAGATTGCACCAAACATACCTGTTTTCTCAGAAGAGGGTATGCACCAAAACATACCTGTTTTCTCAGACTGTATTCGGTGCTCTCCTGCATGTCCACCAGGTGGAATGCTTGAGAGAAATGCAGGCAGTGCCTTTTCTGACGTCTGTCTGTTGCACAATGCTTGTCCTTTACTGTCACAATTCACTCTCTGCTGTTCTCCAAGCCTAGGAAATGTGCCCTTGACCAATCGTTTTGCTAGAACCAAGCCTCCTCTCAGCAATGGCCCCTTATGTGGACGTGTGTTTGCATCAGTTTTGCCTTGACTTGTGGTTAAATTTGACTCATCAGGTTGCTAGAATCAAGTCTCTTGCTCAGCAATTTTTGTGGCATAATTCAGAGCAATGCAGTGGGCTAGCACTCCAACTCTATTGCTCGGGAGTTTTTTCACGGGTTGGGTTTGGTGGCACCAAGGCCTCCCAGCTCTCTCACCGGAGGTGGAAAGCCTCAAGCAAACGTAGCAATAGGCCAGAGAGAAGCATGTCTGCACACTGGAGAGCCTCCATAAGTAACATGCAAACACAAGAGCTTAGGCCCTCCTCTAGGATACATAGCTCCGCATCGCCCAGAACCAGATTGAAGGTGCAGTCCCAATGGATGCCAACACGCTGGTAGAGCTGCAAATGCTTGTCATGGTAGAATAGGCCCAGCAGTGGAGATAGCACATTGAATCCCTACAACTCATTATGGCACCCAGCTACAAATAGATGGTAATTTTTGGCCAAGATGAGCTGAAGCCAGATGCCAATGTGGCCGATGCTTTGACTCTCCAACCACAGGGACGGATTGCAATAACTGTGCCAGACGCCCAGTCTTCCGCCTAGGACCAAGATACTATGCCTACACCAAATGCCAGCAGCCAAAAGTAGGTAGCCCTATCCCTTGCAAAGGGAAAATCCCCCTTGTAGATAAAGCCTCCATAGATAGATGCCCTCCTACTTGTCGATTGGCTGAAGAAGCAGAGTCTATGCTGGGAATGATGTGCATTATAGAGGTTGTAAAAGCTCAAATTCTTTTTTTTCAAAACTTTTTAAGGTTTCAATAAAATAAGAAAAAGTTATGGAGCATGCCCTCTAACAAGTGTGCATAATTTTAGCACAACATTGGAGACCTCCTTAACCATACAGTCAAATGTTCTCAATTAGGTGTGTCCTTTAGTTGAGAAAAAGCTCAAGCAGTGTAATTTTGAATGAATACTTGAGCTATGGATCAAGCAAGTTATGTGTATACAACAAATGCCTTGAACCTCATAAACATTGGATACATCAAAGCTTGCCTTTACCCTATGAGTATTAAGAGAGTGATCACCCTAGGGTGTTATTTCATGATTCAAAGCTCAAGCAAGATTGCGTTAAGGATGTTCTTGAGGGACTTAACATTGAAAATGTTTTATGAATCATTGCACATGAAGGAGAAAAAGAAAACATAGAATAGCAATATTAAACCATCAATAAATGGTTCTAATATGATGCAACAAAAGATGGATGGGCCAATGGGCAAACATACCAACACAGGTGCAAGAGCAGGTGTCACTCCTGATTGGTGACTAGGTGAGATCCTCTTTGGTTAACTTTTGAATGGCCAACAATAGCGAGCTATGCGATTTTGTTAGCTTCTAAATGGCAAGCAATGGCAACAGGTGTTGGAACACTGAAAGGAAAGAGTAGAGTGGACACAAAATCAGAATACTTGCTTATAGAATGAAGAAAAGTGAGGTCCTTAAGTAGGCACCTCATACAAGCTCACTGACATCACTGATGACCTCAAAGCTCCACAATCATCTCCTCAATCTGCTCCTAGATTCACTCAATCATCCTATGTGGCTTTTCCACCACCTAACTGTGCTTGTGGGCACCTAACTGTGCCTCTAGCACTCACACATAGAAACATAAGGTGTGCCTGAGGCATACACCTTGAGATATCCCAACAAACCCCCCCTCAAGGGAATGCCTCAAGCTATGTCAAGGATACATCTAGTCTCATAGTTTCTCATGCCATCTCATGGTGGTCAAGGATAAATCTATGGCTAGGTTCTCATGCTAGCAAGGGTTTCCTTGGGTGTAAGGTAAACAGAAAGGGATACAAACAGACCTTCCAATGGTTATCTCCCCTACATGTACATGCACACAATGTCTGTAGGAGGTACCATGGAACAAACATACACATGGCCTACATCATAAGGTGACCAGAGGTGTTTACAAAACACACAACACACAATAATTTATTTTCATTCATTTTGGAGGACTATCCAGGCTGAGTACCTTGACATAAAAAGAGAGATCTGGAGCATACATAGAGATGATTTAAAATGCATAATCTTCATGGGATGCCTCATCTTGTGGAGGCAAAATATCCATGTCAAGGCAAGGTCTTACCACATGGGCAGTGTCTAGTGCCTTATAAGATGGTACTATGATAGAACAAGTGGATCTGAAAGTCATATCCTTCAAGAGAACAATTATCTTGTCATCTCCATAGTTGTGTAGAGAAGCATATCTTAGGTATCTGACCTTCATCTTTTTCTTGTACTTGGAGTCAAATAAAAATGCCATGAGAGTGTAGATCTCTGTATTTGCTTCCTTTTTGGCAACCATTGTTTTGGCAATCTTCAACAAGGAAGTCAGATTGGCATTTTCATCCTTTGTAGCATAACAAGACATTGCTTTATGTTTTGGCTTTTCACATATTTTGCATAAGCAAGCCATGAGAGGCTCTAACCCAAGTATTGGGTAGTGTCTTCTCTCTTACAAGGCTTAGAATAACAACTGAAATGCTTCAAAATATAAGCATTTAATGTAGCAAAGTCTTGTGACCAAATTTCAAACAATGATGCTTTCACTTACATGCTTCATAGAAGTGGATGAAATAAACACTTTCCAATCAAAACAGGTCTAGCAAGTCAAAACAAAACTGAAGCAACACTTGTAGTGAAGTTATTGAAAACTTCAAAAGACCAGAAATGCTAGAGTAGCATTTTATGTAGCATCATTTTCAAAAGTATGTCAAAACTGTCAAAACTAGAGAGCTGAACTTGGAGGGCTCATATCACACTCTTCAAAGCAAAAGAAAGGGGGCTTTCAGAGGCAAAAGAAAACTGGTATACCACAGTAGATCCTCTAGGAAGAAGAGGCGAAAATATGCGTCAGGTCGCCTTCACCTTCTTGAACAAAGTCGACTGGTTTTTCTCTGTTTTCTCCTTCAATATGCAGCCATTGCTGCTCAGATTTCAGCACAAGGTAGCTCTAGGATGGAGAAGCTTGCCCTGAAAGGAATTAGATAAAGACAGAGCAGGCGCAGAGAACTTGCAGGAAGAAGATTCGACGAAGTTCGCGCAATGACGACCAGCAGAGCGGGTTATTCTCCAATTGCTTGCAGCCCGAAATTCGCCCTAACAAGAGGGATCTCAAGCTGGAAGGGCGTGGGAAATGGGTGAGAATCAGAGGAGAACAAGCTCAAGCAAATTTTTGGAAGAAGAGGGAGAGATGGTGAAGAAGAAGAAGAAGAAGAAGATGATGATGTGGCAGAAATGGGCTCAAGGGGGATCAAATGGCTTTGATACCATGTTGGAACACTGAAAGGAAAGAGTAGAGTGGACACAAAATCAGAATACTTGCTTATAGAATGAAGAAAAGTGAGGTCCTTAAGTAGGCACCTCATACAAGCTCACTGACATCACTGATGACCTCAAAGCTCCACAATCATCTCCTCAATCTGCTCCTAGATTCACTCAATCATCCTATGTGGCTTTTCCACCACCTAACTGTGCTTGTGGGCACCTAACTGTGCCTCTAACACTCACACATAGAAACATAAGGTGTGCCTGAGGCATACACCTTGAGATATCCCAACAACAGGAAGTAGTGACCCCACGTCTGAAGCAAGGGTAACCAAGAACTAAGGAGGGTAGACAAATCATGGTGAGTAATGGTTTTGCAAACCGAGTGCATCAATTTAGAAGTTAGTTCTACAATAGTTGAAGAAGAATTGTAACAGGCAGAAGAGAGTAGAGAGAGTGACACTCTATAGTTCACACTCTCTCTCACCTAGCTTGCTAGGATAGGAGTTGCCTACTGAGTGAATACTTCAAGCCAAAGTGGCTTGGTTGTACCAAACTTCTTAATACAAGTGCAGCTTTTACTTTAATTGTCTACTGTGTTTCCTTCTATTTGTTCAACTGTTAATAACTCGATGCACCCATCATCACACGGTTTCCCCTTCAGCAGTAGTAACCCAGACCTCCAATTTATTTTGTTGGCATCTACATTTGACACGACCAAGCATGCACATACATAGTTCCCTAATAATTGCAAGAGCAAGCATCTTCATCCAAGCACTACACAATTGGGTTAATAGTTCATGAGCAACCACGCAATGAACAGTTGTCAGTTAACTATTCGGAGTGAGCAAAGCAGAGCATCACATTTGGCAATCCTACGGGGGAAGGATCAATTGAATCTATGAGTTGATGTGTTGTTAGTTTGGGAAACTGAGTGGATTGAGTATACCAAGCCTAGGGTTGAGTGCGGATCAATGATGAGTTGAAGCAATTGTTGGGTGTCATGAGCTACTACAAGAAGTTTCTCTAAGTAACCATAGATGAGTGGCAGGTCTTGTGTTGAAAGACCAGAGTGTGGACTACAAAAGTATTCACACTACTAATCAGTTAATTTATGACTTAGCCAATGTTTGATATACTCTTGGAAAGAAGACAAAGATACGCATCCAAGCACAAAGATTTCCTGAGTCAAAGAAACTGGCTACATCCAACCATGAGAGCTGATGAAGTCTTAGAGCTAGAATTGAGTTCTTGAAGGTGGCAAAACCACTATAGCCTTGCCTTCATGAAAGGAAGAGTAGTAAGATAGGCAACCCTTAATGCATGTTAACAAATAACACAAATTTTGGGCTTTCCTAATTTTATTAGTTAGTGGATATTTTATAACTGGCAATACTAGCATATTTTAGAAAGAATTTTTTAATATTATAATAATGAGTTGACAATTCAAGGACTAGTAGTACTGGCATCGTAATTTTTATTTCTAATTTGTTGTCTTAGAAAATGGGAAGTGTGATCTAGCAGAGTTGTCCATGTAATAAGACTCTACATGTGCCTACTCTATTAATAATTTTGAAATTTTATCTACACAGTTCTGTTATGTTGTTAATCCATTTCTATTGATAGAAGGGAGTTCACTTATTGGCAAATTGTATATGTAGATGACCATCTCATATTTTTGAAATATTTGGCCTATTTTAAAATGGATGAATGGGAAAATGGCATGTTAGTTATTAGATCTTTGATGTTTAAATGTAATATTTTCTAAAGTATTTTCTTCATTTGCATAACAGATCAGAAAGTTCTTGAAGAGAAAGAGGCCACTTACTTGTCCAACAAGGCTTCCCCTATTGCAAGCCATAATATTAACCCTTCCTTGATTCATGGTGTAGCTTCATTATTGGCCTCATCTTTTCCGCCCTCTTTGAAGGCATCCCCTAGTCATAGGGTAGCTATTGAGAGAAGTTTACATGAGAGTTCAATTTTAGAAGATAAGAAAGAAAAAACATTGAATCTTGGAGCTCAAACCCCTAATGCTATCCCCCCTTTCCCTAGACCCCTCCAAGGTCACCTGAAACTTGGAACTGTGATGAAAATCCACCACCTAGTGGTGTAAACCTCTATGTGTCCATGATATTGATCTTTTAATCCAAAGTGGAGTGTTTGAGGGTAGAGCTTTGAACAAAAATGTCACTTTCCTATTTTTATTTTTATTTATAAAAAAACAAATATGGCAGCTTCATGTTGCAGAATGTGACATACCCAAAATCTTTGAAGGTTGGTATGGTGGATAGAAAAGGTATAGGTTGTATTACATTTCATAAAGATGAGGTCTTTTATGTAGAGTTCGTGAAGACATTCAATGTGGGGGACTATGTGTGCATAATCAACTTCTCTTTGTGTGTCAATGACATAGGCACAACATACTACACTCTCACATGTGATCCTTCCACTAGGATTCAAAGAATTTCACCATTTGTTGTAGAACCCTACTTCCTTCTAGAAAATAGCATTTCAAAACACAAGGAGACTTGTAAAGACCTCATCAACAAGGGTGAGGGAAACCAATTGCCATTAGCAACATTGGCAATTATGATTATCATGTTGGGAACCTCATTTAAGTAAAGGGACAAGCTTATAATTAGGGATGGTGCATTGGCATTGGCATAAGGGTGAGGGAAATCAATTGTCAATTGGCAACCTCGACAACATTGGCAACATTGGCAGTTATAATTATCAAGATGGGCATCTCATTTAAGTAAAGGGGCAAGCTTATAATTGACAAACGACGAGGCACTGCCTAATGATCTTATAACTAAAAGTGGTTCTCCTTTTGTTATTGAATTTTTAAACACCTTTGGGGTGCTATTTCTAATAATTGCCTAATGCATTAACATGGATGGATGCTTTTCTTAGCTTACCTTTTGGAGTAATTGAAGGTCGATTACCAAAAGGTAGCAGTAAAATTTAAGACATTTGGGGAATGCTAGTTCATATTGTGAAATGTCAGGGTGAAGTGCAACACATACCCCATTATCCTTAACATGCTTGATGCTAGGACACTCAGGGCGATAGTGACCTTTTTTATTACATTCATAGCAAGTGACCCCACTCTTATCTCGAGGCCTATCTTCACTCTTTGGTGCTCTAGGTTGTCGTGCATTAACCAAATGCAATTTCAAATCAGCAAACTCTGCCATCAATTGGGAGATATTATGATCTAACTCAGAGGACTTTGGTACCTGAGGAGTGCCGATTACCTCCACCTTAGAAGTTGAAGCTGTTGAAGACACAAAAGAGGATTCGATCTTTAGAGAAGCTTCTTTCTTGGTCACAATGCGAAGTGCCTCCATGTTTGTTGTTGGATCTTTACTCATTACTTTTGAGCAAAGACGAGGCTCCAAAGCCATAACAAATTTGCTCATCTTTAAGCGCTCCATCCCTGAGAGACTTTGAGGCGCCGATGATGCAGATGCCACAGCTCACAAAGCTGCCCTTTCATACTTTGTCCATAAAGTTTCATATCAGATTGCCAATGCAGAGACCAACTCACCCTCTCCTTGATAGAACTGGTCCAACTGCAACATCAAAGCATTTGGCAACTCCACTGTCCCAAATCTCTGCTTCATTGCTGCCACCGCTTGATCCTAGTCCTCCTTGGTAGAGTCCGACAAGGTCTCATACCAACTCAAGGCTACACCTTCAAGAAAATCAGGCAAAATCTCCGTCCGATCCTTCATGGACCCATCCAAAAAGCCGGCATCCTCAAACAAAATCTCGAATATAAGACTCTGGGTCTTCCCCTTGGGTCCCTCGAAACACTGGAATCTTCACCATGATGAAACACAAAAAGGAAACACCAAGATTCCATTAAAGATCTAAGCCTACAAGCCAAGCTGTCTCTAAGGTGTTTCTAACACATATATAATAGATAGCTATGGAAATTAGGTACCTTTTCTTTTGACCTTACCTCATTGAATTGTAAACATTCTCATATTAATGTATGTCTTTAGTCATTTTGTAGTCCATACACACTGAATATTAGCATGCAATCATTTGCTGTAGGTTATTGGAGTCCTAGCTATGGTGGTTGATGTCGATTCTACATTGTATGAGTCAGTTTATGTCTTGTGTAAGGAAAATAAAATATCTAGACAGTTAGATAAAGTGTTCCTTTGAGCTGTGATAAACACACAACATTTCAAAGATACCCAAAATCAAAGCTGTCATTTTCACTTTCGAGGGTGTAGAGATCGAAGTGATGCTCAAAGATGTAATAGTATATAAAGTTCTACAATTGTCCTTTCCTTTCATGCAATTGCTTGACGAGAATATGCAGTACCTTATGTGTTAGCTAGGTGGATGTAATCATGTATCTTTTTGAAAGCTTTGGTAATCCTTGATGTTGAAGCATTATTTTTAGATTTCAAAATTTAGTGCACACTCTTTGTACGTGTAATTCTATTTCACTGCATATTATTATATCATTTTGGGCTCATTACCTTTCCAAAGCAATTTCAAACTCATCTAGTGTGTATAAATTATTGTTTGAATCTTATCAAAGCAATTCGTTTTCTAATTACTACTTCTTGTTCACAAATTAATTGCATAAATAGCTTGAAGCAATGAGGTATTGTACCTTGCATTCATATTAGATTGTTATGTCCTCATTTAACAAACCTAAATCTTTTTATAAATTTTCTTTTGGACTTTTGTTCTTTCAGATGGTTGATGCTACATTTGCTGAAACATTTTGAGAAAAACATCGTAAGTGGAGACAATTTGATGTTACATTTGCTGAAACATTTTCAGATGGTTGATGTTACATTTGCTGAAACATTTTGAGAAAAACATCATAAGTGGAAACAATTTGCTGCATCACATATGAATATAAGAATCATTTCACTTATCATAATAATCAATAAATTTAATTTCATTTGGGAGAAATACATTAATTTTCTCTCCTTTTGATCCATTTATGTATAAAACCATAGTTGAAATTTTAAATTTAAAATAGAATTCTATCACAATAATAACAATAACATAAATTACAAAAAATATATGAGCACCAATTCATCTAAAATGAACACACATCAGCTAGTCATAGAATATCTAGATATGTTCATTCTCCCATGTAGAGTTTGTGAAAGCAAGGGATCAAGGAGGATCAAAGCACCATGAGAGAGACATAGGGTAGCAAACACTCAATCTATAGCAATATATGTAATCAACAATACATGATAGGCTTGTTATATAGAGAGAACCCTTAGAATAGTCAACACCTGTGGGATCCTCTAATCCACATCTCTCATTGTGGATGTCCTCGATCCACATCCTCACATCATGTAGTCCACATCCTACGGTGGCTACTTTAATACATTCCTATACCATACCTTAGCGTTTAATCTATGTGCACATGGCACCATATCTCAACACCTCCCCTTGGTGCCATGATCCATTGGCTATTGTAAGGTGGTCAAATGCAAGTTACAAATCCACCTTGCTACTTAAGGTGGTCAAGTGTGGTTTTTACATGTCAATAACTCCCTTGAGTGCTTGCATGGCTACTTGTCAGTGGTCAGGTTTGATTACAATTATACAGGGTAAAGGTTGAAAGGATTTTGCTTCTCAATACATGTTGCTCTTGTCATTTTGCTCATGGCTACTTACAGGTGGTCAGGTTTGATTACAACAATATAGGCTAAAGGTGGAAAGGATTTTGCTTCTCAATACATGTTGTTCTTGTCATTCTGCTCATGGCTTGATGATGAATCCACATAGTTGACCTACTGGTTCTTCAATCTGAAATCTTCTTCCTTGTGTCCCAGCTTCTTGCAATGGTGACACTTTGGTTTGTTCTTTAGTCTACAGTCACTTTGATAGTGACCCATCCTTCTGCAATGGTAACACTTTGTTGATGTTTTACTGAACAATGTTTGTTCTTCATTATTGCTGCTACATGTTAATGTAGATGTCGATGTCGATGCCTTCAACTCTCTTTCTTTCTCAAGAAGAGAGGATACACATTCCTCAAACTTTGGATCTGGAAGATTCTTCAAAGTGGTTGTCAGTGCACTGTACTCTTCAGGCATGTTTTTAAGGAGGATTGCAAGTGCATCCTTTTCTCCTACTTTTGCATTTATGCCACTGCTTCGTCTTTTTCCTTCTAGGATTCATTTTGTGCAGTGGGTATGTCTTCTTTTATAGTCTTCCAAAGCTTCTGATGCATCAAGAGATACCTCATTTGTGTAGACCAGGTGTGGAATCCTTCCTAAGTGAACTTCTCAACAGTTGGGGTATGTATTGCCATTGCAAAGGTCTTACCAGTTGAAGAAACTTTCAAATATGGTAGTGTCTAATTGCATATAGCAAATCTGACTTAACACATGTGTAGAGCTCAAAAAAGCGATCACTTTTTCTTTTTTGAGCATGTGTAAAATCTTGTTGGATTGAAAGTTATGGCTTGACAAAGTTTTTATGAAGAAGAGGTCTTTGATGGAGTGGCAAAGGGATTCACATGTAGCATTCAAACTGCACTTAGAAAGAGACTATGTGATTAGGTAGACCTATGCCACATGGTAATATTTTAACCAATTTGAGTTAACCTGAGGTTAAACAAACTTAACCATGGTCACATCTAATCTTGACACATGTCATGGATGATGTGGTAGTTGAGGGTTAGTAAACTGAACCAACACATAACCATGGTCAATTTGCCACGTGTCAATCAATGGAAACCATAGCAAGAAGAATTGACAAAATATGAAGAGGGGAGAGGAGAAGAGTGGAGATGACGAGAGAGGGCACAGCTAGAGAGCACACCACAAATGACTAATTTTACACTAGTTGAAAAAATAGAATATATACAAACCCATTTAGGGTTAGGGTTAGGGGATCTAACCCTTTCCTTTATAGCACTCTATAAGGTTAGTGCTATGCACATATGATCACATGATGGTGCTATGCACATATGATCACATGATGTTGAGCATGAACTCTCAACACCTTCCCTCAAGATCAACATCATGAAGTAGGCCTTCCCTCAAGATGATGATTCTGGGGAATCGAAGAAGGACTGAGCATTACATTCCATCACACCCCTTTAATAGGAACATCCTTCCTCTGCGTCAAACCAAGAGCTAGTCGATATTTCTCGAATAGCTCTTTATCGAGTGGTTTGGTAAAGAGCCATATAGCCTCACATGCACCTGTAGTGAGTGCTCTATATTCTGCTTCAGTTGAAGACAAAGAAATAGTTGGTTGTTTGTTTGACAACCATGATATAGCACCTTGACCAAGGAAAAATGCATATCCCTATGTCGATTTCCTGGTCTCATGATCTCTGGCATAGTCACTGTCATAGTATCCATGCAACCATGGATGACTTCCTCTGTATTCTATCCCAAACTATCTTGTACCTCTGATGTATCTCAAGACTCTTTTGGCTACATTCCAATGAGACTATTTTGGATTTGCCATAAACTGTGCTAGTGAGCTTACTGCATAACAAATATCTAGCCGAGTGATAGTCAGATGTATAAGAGATCCGATGAGGTGCCTGTAGTATCTGTCATTGACTATAGGCTTTTCTAAATCTTTAGTAAGTTTCAAACTCTGTTCCATGGGAGTGGCTGCAATCTTGCAATCTACCATATGAAACTTCTTCAGGAGACTGTCAACATACTTGAGTTGACTCATGAATGTGCTATTTGAATCTCTCCAGAACTCAATTCCAAGACAATAGTGCATAAGTCCAAGATCTTTCATGTCGAACTCTATAGATAAGTCTTGTTTCAATTTTTTGATGAAGCTATCCTTGCTTCCTATCACAATCAGGTCATCTACGTACAAAAGTGCAATAGTAATGTCTTCCCCTTGAACTTTGTAGTAGAGAGTATGATTTGCATTGGATTTCATGTATCCCAGATCAACAAAATACTTGTCAATTCTGCTATACCAACTTTTGGGTGCTTGCTTTAAGCCGTAGAGACTTTTCTTGAGATGGCAAACCTTATTCTCCTTTCCTGGTTCAGCATAACCTGCTGGTTATTGCATTTAGACTTCCTCATCTAGATAACCACTGAGAAATGCATTCTTGACATTGAGCTGATACACATTCCATCTGCTGAGTGTCGCTAGTGATATCAAGAACTGTATGGAATCCATCTTTGCTACTGGAGCATAAGTCTCATCATAGTTCTGACCATGTTGTTGTGCAAATCCTTTTGCAACTAGTCTGGCTTTGTATCTTTGAATACTTCCATATGGATTGTACTTCACTTTGTATACCCATTTGTTTGCTATGGCCTTCTTTCCTGGTGAAAGGTCGCATAATTCCCAAGTATTATTCTTATACAAAAGCATCCATTTCTTCATTCATAGCAGTTTGCCATTTTGGCTTGTCTACTGCGTCTTCGAAGTACACTGGCTCTTCTGTAGCCATGATGGTAGTCATAAGAGCATACTTGGTGGTTTCCACCTGAATTGCTTTGCCTTTCTAAGCATATGTCAATCTGGCTAGAGGTTTGCTTTCCCTAGTAGACCGTCTGAGCTGTAGTGGCTCTGCTTGAGGTGTTTCTGGCAATTCTTGCTCTTCTTCATCAATCTGTTCTATAGATGATTGTGACGTCGATGCTTCTATCTCGTGGGAGGTGAGGTTTTCCATTCTGATTCCTCATCAAAGATTACACCTCTAGAGATAATGACTTTGCGGTTGATGGGATCATATAATTTGTATGCTTTGCTTTCTTCACTATAGCCAACCATGATGCATTTGCATGACTTTGCATCCAATTTTCTGCAATGATCATCATGTATGTGGACATATGCTATGCAACCAAATATGCGGAGATGCCCAATGTGTGGCTTGTGTCCAGTGAATGCTTCATAAGGAGTCATACCTTGTATCGGTTTTGTAGGAAGCCGATTAAGCAAATAGTTTGCAGTGGCTATTGCTTCTACCCAATATTGATTCGGAAGATGCTTTTCACTAAGCATTGCTCTAGCACTGTCTGCTAAAGTCCCATTCTTCCTTTCTGCTCTTGCATTCTGCTGAGGAGTATTTGCACATGTGAATTGTCTTCGAATGCCATAATTTTTGCAAAAGTTCATGAATGCCGAAGACATGTATTCACCTCCTCTATCTGATCTCATGACTTTGATCTTTCTGCCTGTCTGGTTTTCTACCATGGCTTTGAATTCTTGAAATCTAGAAAACACTTTAGATTTCTCTTTCAGAAAGTAGACCCAACAATATCTGCTGTAGTCATCGATGAAAGTCAAGTAGTAAAGTGAATTATTGATGCTACGGGTCTGGGCATAACCCCATACATCTATATGAATTAAATCAAGAATACCTCATGCACGAGAGGTACTTTTGCCAAAGTTGGTTTGCTTTTGTTTGCCAAAGCAGCGTACTTCACAAACTTTTCCAAGAAACTGTAGCTTCGGAATCCCAATTGTCATATTCTGATTCCTGAGATCTAACAAGTACTTAAAGTTGACATGACCATATCTCTTGTGCCATTTTGTAGATAGTGGCATCTATTGCAGTTGAGCTGACATGGCATGCTTATCTGTAACTGTAGCTAGCATTCTATATAAGCGTCCTTCCTTGACACCTTTTGCCACTAGCTGACATCTTTTGGATTTATCTCTGATAGTGCATTCATCACCGTCGAAGATGTCTTTGTAATTGTGTTTCGTCATTTGACCTACTGACAAGAGGTTCTTGCTGAGCTTCGAAACATAGAGCACATCTTTCACTAATCCTTTTATACCAGTGAAATTGTTCATAGGGATAATGCATGTCCCTTGAACTGGATTCGGTGTATTGTCTGCTGTGTAGATGACATTTTTTTGACCTTCTAATGGCTTCATTTCTGTGAACCATTCCTGATGATTTGTCATGTGAGATGATGCACTACTGTCGATATACCAAGGATCTTGTTCCACTTGGTCGACTTGATAGCTGTAATCCTCTTTGGGATTGAAATCAGTGTCTAGGTACACTGTATCATTCTGATGCATTTCCTCGATTGCAAGAAACATATTTCCATGTTCATTTGCAAAACGACTGTGACTAGAATGTCCACCATGATGATTTCCTCTGCCTCAGGAATTCCCTCAATTACTGCTGGATTGACCGCTTGGTCGTACTCCTTCTTGCGCCAATCTCTTTCATAGTGTCCAAACTTGTGACAGTAGTTGCACTGAAGATTTGACATGGTGGATGCGTTCCCTCGTCCTTGAAATCTTCCTCAGTTGGAATGATTTTCTCTTTGCTAATTCTGATGTTGCTGAGGATGATGCTGATGCTGACTTTGATTTTGTTGCTGATGATGACCACTTTTATGATATGATCTACCTTTGCCTCTGCTTCTGTCTGAAGCTATGAATGCCTGATCATTAGAATGACCTTTACGTGCTTGAATTGCCTGAGTTCTGAGTTCTTCACCAAGTAGGACTAATTGAAGTTCTTCCAGTGTCGAAATTTGGTGTTGGATGGCAATACTCTAGACTAGATTCTCGTATCCCTCTCCTAGTCCATTCAGAATGACTTGAACCATTTCTGCAAGGTTCATAGTCTCTCTTGCTGCTGCAAGTTAATTGTTGTAGTCTTTTATGCGGAGTACATAAGCATGACCGGTTTCACTGCTGTTGTGGAAACTCTAGTTGATTTGGTTTCTTAGGGTGAGAATCCTAGATGTATTCTTGGACTTGTAGAGAGCTGCGAACATATCCCATGCTTCTTTCGATGTCTTGACTGTGTTGAGCTATCCTAGCATGACATCTTGCACATTCTACTTGATCAGATGACAGGTGTACTTGTCTTTCTTATCCCATTCTACTTGAGCTCGAGCAATGGCAGGATCTGCTACTAGTGCAGAAACTGTCTGTGTAGGTGTAGATCCCATTGTTGTTGCTATGACAACAGATGGAGTAGAGCTACTTGTGCTGGATCGGCCAATGGTCTAGGTGTAGACCCATCGACATACTCCCACTTGTCCTGAAATACAAGAATGGTCTCCATTTAGTATTTCCATGTACCGTAATTGGAGTTGTCTAACTTAGCAGATGCCTCCAGATTGAGATTGCTAGTTGACATGGTGCAAGAAATGTACTCAAAAGTGTCGTGAAAATCTCTGTATGAATCAAGTGCAAATACACTGATTATGCCAAGTGAAATCTCTAAACCGTCGGTGAAGATAGAACTACAATATATAAAATCCGATCTGTATTACAAGGCTTGTGGCAATGATGTCGGGAATAGCCAAGAGGCTTTACAAGGCTAAAATGATGTGCACGATGCCATGAGATAGCCAAATAGGCTTTACAATGGTGGCATGTGTGTGTGTAATCAAGTGCTATCTGCCCACTGAAACAATCTGCAATTCCTCTATACTCTCTAAAGTCTATTCATTGAACTGATGAACGTAAGGTTTCAGGTAATGTAATGATGTGAAACCATATGTGAGCGTATGGACTGATTCCGAGTAGGTACTAGTCGAGAATTTCGGGCATGGCTTAGATTGGCAACTTGGGGAAATTCAAAGCGTCCCCTCTATGGCAATCTAGTCTACTCTGATCTAGATCTATACCAACCGTCAATCGATGAACGAGCAACAAATAGTTCCTTTTCTTTTGTTCTTTTTAAGTGCTGGGTCAGATGCGTCGATGTAGAGGCAATGTGTGTGAAGGAAGTGGTTTTGTCAGTGAGGCTAAAATGTGAGTGTAACTTGTGTCGAAATGTGCATTGATGTGACAAGCACGTAGAGCACAAAAAAGTGAGCGACTTTCTTTTTTGGAGCGCCCTCAAATTCTTCCTAGATCAAGAGATACAATTTGATCTAGGTGGAGGGGCACAAGGAGTGCAAATGGTGTTCAATGATGATGTGTCATTGCCAGTGGATCCCTGTGCTGAGATGGCAGGAGTGGTCACATGAAGTGACTGTGGAGCACTGTGTGCCTGAAGTGGTCAGTGCTGACTAGATAGCTAAGGTGGCACTGCTGACGTGGCACAGATGATGATGTCAGCAGATGACATGGTAATGATGATGTGGTAGCTATGGCGGTTGAGCATGAGCGTTGGTTGTTGGAGACGCTGCGTGAAATCCGTCGGTTGGATGGAGGTGAGACTACTGCGACAGTCATATGTTGTGCTCAGCTTGGAGAGTCAGATGTCATTGGAGTAGCCCATGCGGCTTGGAGGTTGCCGGTTGGAGAGATGGTCACCCGCATTGCCTTTGTTGGAGTTGAGTCTAGGAGCAAAAAGTTCAAGAGCAGCTCATCAAGGAGGAAGCTTCTGTTGATGAAGCCATTGGAAATCTTCTTGACCTAGAATAGATTCTCTCAGGGATCCGAGAAAAAGACTCTCTCTTTCTCAAAGAATCACAAATCTCTATCACTTTCTCAAATCTGAAATCTCAGAAGGAATAGAACCTCTCTCACATGAGCATAAATCTCTTTCTTCACACATGTAATCTCTCAAACTCTCTCAACAATGGAATTCTCTCAAAGGAATGAGCACTCAAAGGACTCTCCCTATCTCTTTCAATCTAAATCTCTCTTTCTCTCTCACTCAACTAGAATGGAAATGGATGGAATTTCTTCCAATGAACGGAAATTTTATGTCACTCTATGGAAGTGAATGGAACACTCAATCTCTCTCGATCTCTCGATATCTCTTGCACTCTCAAGGATCGTAATGCCTCAGTGGAAGGCAAGGGAGCTCTGATACCATGACAAAATATGAAGAGGGGAGAGGAGAAGAGTGGAGATGAGGAGAGAGGGCACAGCTAGAGAGCACACCACAACTGACTAATTGTACACTAGATTTAGTTGAAAAAATAGAATATATACAAACCCATTTAGCGTTAGGGTTAGGGGGTCTAACCCTTTCCTTTATAGCACTCTATAAGGTTAGTGCTATGCACATATGATCACATAATGGTGCTATGCACACATGATCACATGATGTTGAGCGTGAACTCTCAACAAGAACCTTTGAAAATTTTGGAGGCGAGACAAGCAAAATTCTAAAGCGAGCCTGATGGCATCGAAGCGACGGTCAGTACTATGAGGAGGCTTTGAGCTGAGGTTACTGTTGAGGTTCGTTGGGGGTGCTACAGTCATCAGTCGTGAGTCGCCCTTGAGTGCTCAAAGTAGGATATGGCAAAATTGGCCAGGAAAGCTCGAGAGCACATAGGAGGTGCCTGCAAAGAGCGTGGTAGCCCGTAGAAGCTTTGGAGTGGGATGGCCATTGTGGCAGCTGAGCAGGAGATGGAGAGCTTGCTGGATTGCTTAGGATCCATGGTCACTGACTGTGAGCGTGGGTGGAGCTGGCTGTGTTGAGGGAGTCCATGAGCTCCATGTATTCTGGAGGGACTCTGTTGAGGCGGAGTCTCTATTGAGGAAGGAGCTGAAGGTCCAATCAGTGGAGCTCGCTAGGTTGACACTAAGAGGGTCCTTGACATTGATGGCCTGAGGCAACTATTGCCGTGAGCTTGTGGAGCTGCTGTGAGTAGAATAGGTGGTTGATGCAGTCAGCTGTCGAGCAGTAGTATGTTGAGGCTATCGAGATGTTTGGTGGAGTTGAAGCTGCTAGAGCCGTGGCCATCATTGTGGTCATGGCTATAGGTAGTGCAACCTTATGAGCCTTGGAGTCACCCAGCTCTTTGAGCCTTTTTGTCTCTCCTTCATAGTAGAGTAAGATCTACGATATCTCTCTCTCTCACAAGAACAATGGACGGAACATATGAATCTCTCTAAATGATTCTAAGGAGTTGGAAAAGACTAGACTCTCTCTGTCTCTCTCTCAAGGAACTAAGTCTCTGATCTCTTAAAGAATAGAGGAGATTTCTCAAATCTCTCAAAGGAAGGATGGTACCTCAACTAAAGGTACAACCATGCTCTGATACCATATGACAGTGAGGGATTAAGGAGGATCAAAGCACCACAAGAGAGACATAGGGTGGCAAACACTCAATCTATAGCAATATATGTAATCAACAATATATGATAGGCTTCTTATATAGAGAGAGCCCTTACAATAGTCAACACCTGTGGGATCCTCTGATCCACATCTCTCATTGTGGATGTCCTTGATCCACATCCTCACATCATGTAGTCCACATCCTAGAGTGGTTACTTTAATACATTCCTATACCATACCTTAGTCTTTAATCTATGTGTACATGGCACCATATCTCAACAGAGTTTGCAAGGATTTTAACAAAAAATGGGTTTGGACAACTCAATTGGAAGCTACTTTGATGGACACAATGATTAAAAATGAAGACAAGTTTTGAGGAATATAGCTATTGCTTTCAAAAAATCTATACCATCCAAGGAGATGTCCATACATACAATCATATAAAAGATTAGACATATAAGAAGTAGTAATCAAAAATTACCTTTCCTATCAATACAAATTCAACATTGTGATATACATACTTCAACAGATTTTCAAGCAATTGAAATCCAAGGAAAAGATCAACTAGAAAACAAAGGACAAAAAAGGAGAAGGATTATTGTCATTGATGAAAATGTTGACAAAAACATGTATTTATCCATGTTTGGTAATATATATATAAATGTTCTCAAATAATTAGAAGCAATTAGAGATATGACATGCTATGATTGTATCTCATGTAAAAGGATGCTTTTCAAAAAGCAACTTTTTCCTAAAGAAGGAACACTATGAATAGATTGTTCAAAAGTGACGTGAATCACATCCTGCATACCACACTAGAACATTTCATAGGAATGTTGTCAAAGTATTGAGATGAATAGATTGCCAAAATATTTCACACCTACTCAAATACAAAGAAATCAAGAAAAAGAAGAAGTTTCTAGCTTAAATGAAATAGAGGAAGGATTAGTGTCCCCAAGAACAAATTTTACACAAGAGAACTCTCTTTTAATGGGCAATATGGTGTGAAAGGAAACATTGTTAACGTCATGGATAACACAACAAAAGTTCAAAAACATCTTGCCTCGTTTCGTGGTTGATGATGTAAGCATGATAATTGGTATCAATAAAAAAGGGGAGCACAAATCAAATTATATGCTTGGTAATGTTAGACCATTGATTCTGATGGCAACAATGAACAAGATATTGCCTACCCCTCTTTTAAAAAGCAATAATATTACTATTAATAATGAGTCGTACAAGCACTTGCACACATTAAAACAACAAGAAATAGTACAGTCAAACAACAAAGTGATAGACATGATGCAAGAAGAAGAGGAAGAGGAAGTTATGATAGACACTTTGGTACATATCTTGTCACTATAGAAGTCTTGGACTATAAGCAATCTATACAATTTGTGGTACCATGTGAAAACCAAAAGCCAATGGAACTGTTTTATGACAAGCATAGTTAGCGAGGAGTTCAATTTTCTGACACTATTCTTTGGCTCGCCAAGGTTGATGGGAGCTCGAATTCATCATACCTAGATATTGTGAAATGGGAACTAACACACAAATCATTAAAACATACCAAATATCTTCTTTAAATCTATAAAAGTACTTATCCATCAAGTGATGCAATCTATATGGGTGCACTTGCTCAAGGGGATGCTTAGAAACAAGACCCTTATTGCAGAACATTATGAGAACAACACAAACATTGAGAATGTTTTGCAATCACACATAGGTTATAGAGACTTTGAGTCTTTGAGAACATCACCTGATTACAAAGAGAAATTATGCAAGGGAGAATTTTCTATGATGCATCAAATAGGTCCTTTATCATTCTTCATTACATTCTCGTATGCCAAGCATTTATGGGAGCCACTTGTGTCTTGTCTAAAAAACCATTACTCACCCCCAACCAATAACACTGTAGATAAGAACAGTGCAACATTTGTAAGGCACATCATTAGGGAAAATCCTTCCATTTATGTAGATATTACAACCACAAGCTCCAAAACATGATCACTATTCTAAAGGGAGACAACTCCATACTAGGCAATGTTGAAGGTTACTTTTTTGTAATAGAGTTTCAAAGTAGAGGCAACCAACACGATAATGCTCCCTTTTTCCCATGCAATAATGATCATGATATTTTTGCCTTTGTTGACAAGTACATAACATGTGACAAGGACCTCTTAAACGATAGTATCAAAACATTCAAACACACAAGCACACTTCTATGTGCACCAAAAACAACAACAACAAATTTTGATT
Organism: Dipteris shenzhenensis; assembly: GCF_047967505.1. Lineage (NCBI taxonomy): Eukaryota > Viridiplantae > Streptophyta > Polypodiopsida > Gleicheniales > Dipteridaceae > Dipteris > Dipteris shenzhenensis. The sequence goes on along the minus strand of NC_141600.1, from coordinate 60,060,244 downwards.
TCATTATCCAAGCCCTCCACTACCCTAGACTATGATACTCATGCCTTTGGATGCTATTGACAAGCAACACTATAGAAAACTTATGAATAAATACATCCAATGATGCGCTCCACTTCATCCATGGGCACAACTAGTGTAGAGGAATGGATAGATGTATTAGGTTGAGATATAGTGACATATATTCTTTCCATAAGATCACAATTAATGAATCCAACATAGTTCTTGAAAAGAATACCAAAAGACATGTTCAAAAATGCTTTCAATGGAAAAATCTCATTCTTGTGGCAATCTAACATGGATATTCAGTTCATTATGGATCCATGGTGCATTGTCATATTGTGCTGCATATATTACAACGATGGACAATACAATAACAAGGTTAACTTGCACCTCATAGATTGCAAAGATGGACAATACAATAACAACCCAACTAACTTGCAGTAAACGATGAAAGAATGCATGCACAACAATACAGATGTGCAAATGAGAATGAGGAGAATCGAAAATGCATTCTTAGATGCTCAACCAATGAGTGCCAAACTAGCATCCTTTATCAAATTGTCACTGAGATTGCACAAAACATTAAGAGAGTTTCTAATTTATTAATATGAATGAGCCAAACAATTGAACCATAATATTAAAAAGAAAACATCAACTCCAAAAGCTAGATGCTGATTCCATTAATATAGCATGTGACACAATCATTGACAAATACATGAAATGCCAAGATATGGATAGCATTTGTCTTGCATCTTTTGCTGCAAATACACATTAGGGAAATTTTGGACTAAAAAAGGACCTCATAAGGAGTGGATTAGGGAATGGACTAAGGACTAACAAGGCCTAATAAGGGTCCCATCACCCCCATGTGAGTCCAAGAAAGTACATCTCCCTAGGCTTTGGTGGTCCCCAACTATGCCTCAAAAAGTCCACCTCCCTCTCCTAATTGGAGGGCCCCCCACCTTCCCCTCTTTTTTGGCCCAAGTGGTCCTCATTCCCAAAAAGTATCTAGTGCACACCTTTCCCCCAAAAAATTTAAAAGTTCCCAAACTGCTGTGAAACTCTTCCAAACCATTTCTATGCACCCAAATCACTTTCTAACCCCTAAAACTATCTCACGGCCAATTTTTCTCCCAAAAGTTTGATTTTCTTCAAAAGTTCCAAAAATGGCCTGAAAGTTTTCCAAACCTTTCCCCAAACCATTCCCATGTATCCAAATCACTTCCCAACCCCTAAATCCTAATTCTTATCCTAGTTAATACTTATTGTCATCTTCTTCTCCTAGTTAAGCTCCTATTGCTCATGCCATTTCTTGTAAGAATGCTTAATTAATAAGTGTTTTATCCTCAAATAGGCCTGCCCAATCGAAGCATTAACCTAATGCTTAATCAGAGGATTCTTTCCTCTTTTGAATGTTTCTTGGAAACATCCAATCAAAAGTTTCTTAAAGAATGGTGATCTGGCCCTATGCAATTTCACTATAAAATTAGTCATTGTACCAAATTTTCCAAATTTGAATTATTATACTATTGATCAAATTTTTTGCCTACACATGCTATTTGGCACCAAATGGCCTTCTTTTCTGAAATCCTTTGGGGGCAGTGGTTGTCCATGGTCCAAAGTAGCCATTGCCCCAAAGAAATAACAATTTCCCCAAAAATCTATATTTTTTTTTTCTGAACTGACCTCCCATGGTGCTGAATATCCAATTACAATTTTTTTTTAACGAAAAGGCCATCTTGTTCCTATGTGCCGTCTGGCCCATATGCACGCCTGCATGCACATAGGTCCAAGATGGCCTTTTTTTCAAAAAACAATTTGGCACTAGGCTTGTATGGTGCCAAAAAAGGCCCACCTTAAAACAATTTTGAAAGAAAAAGGCCCAAAGGCCACATGTCACTCGGGCGTGCACATGGTTTAACGACATCGTCATCTGACCCATATGCATACCCGTGCACACATGGGACCTTCGTGCCATTTTGTTTCAAATATTTTTTGGGGGAATGTCTCTCCTTGTCCCCAAGATCCATTCCCCCAAAAACGTTTTGAAAAAAATGGCTCAGAGGCCCCTTGTGTGTGTGGGCGTATATAGGGACCAGACGGCGTTGCCATTTTGCCCATATGCATGCCCTCGCACATATAGGGTCTCCGAACTACTTTTTTTCAAAATATTTTTGGGAAATGGATCTCCTTGGCCCTAACATCCATTACTCCTACAAATTTTGAAAAAAAATGACCTAGAGGCCCCATGTGTGCGAGGGCACGCAAATGGGCTAGATGGCATCGTTGTCTGGCCCACATGCATGCCCATGCACATAAAAGACCTCCGGGCCTTTTTTTTTCAAAATTATTTTGGTGCAATGGATCTCCTTGGCCCCAAGATCCATTCCCCCAAAACAAAATTAAAAAAAATGGCTTGAAATCCCCATGTGTGCATAGGCATGTATATGGGCTAGACGACATCGCCATCCGGCCCATATGCACGCTCATGCACACAGAGTTCCTCCAGGCTTTTTTTTTGCCTTTTTTTTTTGATAAAGTCTCTCTCCATGGCCTCAAATAGTCAATTCTTAAAAAAATTCAAGAAAAAAGGTCATCTGGAAAAAAATGCCCCCCCCAACTCTGCCCCAATAGTTCAACTTTCCAAAAATAGTGCCATTGTTGTAATTTAGCAAGTTCTCTTGGAAAAAAAAGAGCCCTTATTGGAGACCCGTATCTCCCAAACGGTGTGAAATGTAGAAAAAATCAATAATACATCATTTAATCATCTTTTAATTCCCTACAACTTTGATCATCATCAATTTCTATCAAAATCTATCATCATAGGCCTCAAATATGCATTTTAGAATTGGGCACGAGAAACCAAAAAAAAAAACAATCCAAATTACATTTTCTTGGTCTTCGGGTCATTATTTTCCCATCCAAATGGTTGAATCATGTAAATTACACTGTATCAAAGTTGTAGCCAATTGGAAAAACTACAACTCTTTTATACAAACTTTTCCCAAAATAAATCATCTTCCCATAGATATTTTCCTTTCAAAAATGGTCATCATTGTCTATTTTAATGACATCTCAAAATTATAAATACAAAACATGGAAGTAGAAATATCATGCAATGATCTACGATGTGGGGTTCAGGGTGAAAAGACCATCATGAAGCCTCGCACCCCTTAACCCAATGAGGAAGCGTGGCAACAATCGCTCATTGCTCATTCTATCCTGAGGCTTACAAGAGGAGTTCAAATGTTTGAACCTCACAATATCCTGTAAGGTCTCATGGTTTTTCTGCTTTACCTCATATAGCTATTAATAGGACTCCACCTGGGACCGGTGGGCGCAAACCCCACTATGAACGGTCTTCTAAGCATTTCCCAATTGATGTTCCCTTCAGTGCTTAGAGCCCTATACCATTGGCCTACCTTACCATCGAGGCTTGCTTAGCCCGAATGCATTGACCTTATCCAAGTCACCTATGTCCCCAAAGATCTCTCAAATTTTGCTTGAACCTCTCTACATGGGACACTGGATCTCCATCGAGGAATTTAGTGATAAGTTTGGAGATGGTGATTGGCCTGCTCCTTGACGAGATGGTATCCCTTCCAACAAAGGTTAGTGGCGGGGCCTGAGAGTGCTCTCAACGAAAGCAAGAACGGAAGAAGGAGAGAGAGAGACAGAGAGCCACACAAGTTTTGGTGGGTGCAGAACCACCCTAATCTTCTTTTTCATTCATTTATATATGTCTTTGAGTATTGTACATAACCGGGGTAAAGGCATAGTGACCTTTAACCCCCACAACCTCCCACTTAAAGGACAATGTGCCTTTAAGGGAGAACAACCAATGAGCATACTATCCAATGCCCATCAATACACGACAATACTCAAACCGCTGACTAGGCAGACTCTTCGTCAGCATATCTGCAGGGTTATCATTTGTATGAACCTTGACAAGCTCTATGCGCTTGTCCTCAAGTACCTCCCTGATGAAATGGTACCTGACCTCAATGTGTTTGGTCTTTCCATGAAAGACCGGATTCCGTGCTAGCTGAATAGCACTCATGGAATCACTATGCAATGTCGGTACACCTCTATGAATCCCCAAATCTCCCACTAGCCGATCAAGCCATATAGCCTCCTTGCAACCCTCTGTGGCTGCAACATACTCAGCCTCTGTGGTAGATAAAGCAACGCACTTCTGTGCGCGAGACATCCAACACACTGCACCACCTGCAAAGGTGAACACATAACCAGAAGTGGATCTCCTACTATCCACATGCCCTGCATAGTCTGAATCTGTGTACCCAAGTACACGCATGTCTCCTTTACCAAAGCAGATGCACATCTCCTTGGTACCCTTCATGTACCTCATGATGCACTTAACTGCCTCCCAATGCCTCTTTCCTGGATTATCCATATACCGGCTAACAACTCCCACTGCAAATGCAATGTCTGGTCTAGTAGCTATCATAGCATACATAAGACTCCCAACCGCTGATGCATAAGGAACCTTGGCCATCATGGCCCTTTCCTCATCTGATTTGGGACTATCTGTATGACTCAGTTTCACATATGGAGGCAGTGGAGTACTCACTGCCTTCCCCCCCTCCATATTGAAACGCTGCAATACTTTTGTAACATACTCTTTTTGTGAAAGCCAAAGGAGTTTTCTACTCCAATCATGCATGATGCGCATACCAAGAATATGACCTGCAAATCCCAAATCCTTCATATCAAAGGCCTCATGCAACTTGGCCTTTAATGCATCTAGCTCATAAGTATTCTTGCTAGCCAATAGCATATCATCCACATATAGTGCCAAGATTATCAGGCTATTATCCTTAGCCCTTTTAGTGTAGAGGCAGTGATCAATTTCACTCCTTCTAAAACCCTGCGACTGAATGAAAGCATCAAACTTTTGATACCATTCTCTAGGCACTTGCTTAAGACCATAGAGACTCTTCTTCAGCTTGCAAACTAAATGCTCTTTGCCCTGTTTTCTTTTGCAAATGGGTCTGCATTTGTTTTGAAACATGTGAGACATGTGCCTAAGCTAACCAAGAGTCTTATTTCAGTGGGTCAGCTAGATGATGCTGGTTTTCACATCACTTTTGGCTTTCAAAGTTGGAAAATTCAGAAGGGCTCTATGCTTTTGGCCAGGGGTGCCAAGTGTGGGACTTTGTATCCCTTACATGTATCAGGGGTATTTGATCATGTTGTTGCAATAACCGAGCAGCCAAGCACTTCTTTGTGGCATTGCAGGTTGGGGCACATGAGCCAGAATGGAATGAAACTCTTATGCCGTTTGGGTTATGTACCGCATTTGAGTTTCTCTGATTTTGAATTTTGTGAGCATTGTCTCTATGGGAAGTAGACTAAATCAGCCCATAAAAGAAGGGGAAAGAAAGAGTTTGAAAAGCTTGATTTAGTGCATTCAGATGTATGCGGTCCCATGCCTACACGGTCATTAGGTGGGGCTAATTACTATGTGACATTCATTGATGATGCAACTAGGAAAGTGTGGGCTTATGCTATAGCTCGAAAGAGTGATGTGTTCCAGGTATTTCAGAAATGGCTGGCCTTGGTTAAGAATCAGTCAGGTAGAATGCTTAAATGCCTACGGACTGACAATGGTGGAGAGTATCTCTCTCATGACTTTTAGCATTTCTGTGATACACGTGGGATTAAGAGGGAGCTCACATCCCCTCGTACTCCAGAGCAAAATCCAGTTGCAGAAAAGATGAACCGTACCATTCAAGAAAGGTTGCAATGCATGCTTTCCAATGCAAGTCTTTCTGGTGGTTTTTGGGCTGAGGCAATGAAGACTGCAGTGCATGTGATCAATAGATCACCTAGTAAGAGTTTGGATGGTGGTATTCCTGAAGAGGCATGGAGTGGCAAGAATCCCTCTTACTCTCATTTGCGTATATTTGGGTGTGAGGCATATGCACATGTGCCAAAAGAGCTTCGAAAGAAGCTAGATCCTAAGTCTAGGAAATGCATCTTTCTGGGTTATGGTGAAAGTGGAGAGATGGGCTATCGTCTCTGGGATCCAGAAGCAAAGAAGATCATACGCAGCCATGATGTAGTCTTCAATGAGAAGAAGATGCATAAGGCACCCATGAGGGATGTGGAAATGAGGAAAATCACTTTCCAGGATGTGAATCCACCTGCATATGTTGATAGACAGCAAGCTGTCCATGCACCAAATGTGCAAGAAATGGTACCACCAAGTAGTCCCACAAGTATACAAGGGTAGATGACGGATCATCTATTGGTGGAAATGATGAGCCAAATGTGGCTGATATGCAGGTGGGACAGCAAGCTGAAATGCCCTTGAGAAGATCATCTAGAGTGTCTAGACCGCCTGATAAGTTTGTTCCAGGGGTAGACTATGTGATGCTTACTGATTGCGGGGAGCCTTCTTACTATAGAGAGGCTATGATGCGTGAGGATCAATGCAAATGGGAGTATGCTATGCAATCAGAGATGAGTTCACTTATGAAGAATAAGACTTGGGACTTGGTTTCTTTGCCACATGGAAAGAAAGCATTGCCATGTAAATGGGTCTACAAAATGAAGGTCACAGGTGATGATGTGCCTAGGTACAAGGCCCGTTTGGTCGCTAAAGGGTTCAAGCAAGAGAAGGGTGTGGACTTTGATGAGATATTCTCTCTGGTTGTGAAGATGACCACACTTAGATGCATGCTTGGACTAGTGGCATTAGAGGATATGGAGCTTATGCAGATGGATGTCAAGATAGCTTTCTTGCATGGGGATTTGCATGACGAAATTTACATGGTGCAGCCGGAAGGCTTTGAAGAACTTTATGTCACCTGCTCCCACTATGTCACATGCATAGTCATTTCCAAGATGCACACAACCTGTCTTTCCACTATCATAAGTGGAGAACCATTCCCTATGGGGAGTAACATGGAATGAAGCACCAGAATCCAAAATCCAATCCTGGGAATATGCATCATCTGAAGTGATAAGCAACTTTGCAGATAAACTAGACATGAAGAGAACATCATTGTCACTATCATGTGTGACTGCATTAATCTCCTCGATCTTCACTTTTCCTTTGTCCTCCCTTGGACTCTCTTCCTTTTGATTTGCACCCCAATTTGCATTCTTTTTCTTATCCTTTTGCTCTCTTTTCAGCTTGTAGCAATCCTTTTTCATATGGCCCTTCTTGCCACAATGGTAACACTCAATGTTCCATGCCCTGGATTTGCTACGTGACTTCACTCTTTCTTGGGACTTCCCCCTGAACTGTGGTCTACCCCTTTGCACATTTAAGGCTGCATCCTGCTTGTTGCCATCCATAGACTTCCGTCTAATCTCCTCGGCCAACAAGCTACCCACAACATCATCAAATTTCAGTACTCCACCAGGTGCAGAGTTACTGACAGCTGTACGGAAGGTATCCCATGAGGATGGCAATGAACATAAGAGAAATATTGCCTTAGTCTCCGCATCAAAATTCATTTTCTGAGCCTGAAGCTGGCTGAAAATAATATTGAATTCATTTAAGTGAGAAGCAATGGAGACCCCTTCCTTCATCTGCAGCTCAAACAACCTCTTCATGAGGTAAACTTTATTAGAGGCAGTTTCCTTTTCATAAGTGGCACACAGTTTCTTCCACAAATCTTCCGTATTCTGCTCATTTACTACTGTGAAATAAACTGATTCTGCAAGATGAAGTCTAATAGTAGACTTTGTTAATGCAACCAACTCATTCCAATCATCCTCAGACATATTTGCAAGCTTAGCTTCAATCCCTGCCAAGGGTTTAATTTGCTTCTTTTGAATAAGCACATCCCTTATTTGTTCTTTCCACAAAGAAAAGTTTGTCCCATCAAACTTTTTAATGTTGAAAAACTCCTTTTCAGACATGGAAGAGGATGCCATGATGCAAATAAAGCAAAATCCCAAATGCTAGTCCCTGCAAGAGAGAATCACACCAAATACCAGGTGCACCCACATGTGTATGCCACAATAGAGTGAAATATCACCAAATTTCAAAGCTCAAAGCATCAAAAGATGCATCTGACTCATGTGCATATACTATGCATCCATATGAGCAAATCTAGCCCAAAAGAAAATGCCAAGAAGTGCCAAATGACTCAAGCATAAACACTGTCCACTGGCATATGCATCAATAATATCTCATCCAAGAGACCATAGCACTATCAGTGCATCACCTGCAATGTGTCAAAGTTGTCCCTCAGCATAAAATAGCATCCATAAAAAATAGCATCCCACAAGGCAATTTGAGCCTATCAGCGCATCCAATAAGGACCGCAATGCATCCAAACGGCCTATAAATCATCCACTGCAACTAAATGCACACCACGAATGAGCGCACACTACTCAAACTGCAACCAGAGTGATCTGCATAAGGTATGCTCAGGAAATCATGGTCCCACGGTAATGACCGCTACTGAAAAATAGAACCTGAGATGCCTCAAAACATGAGCGCCATTGCATAATCGGAATCAGCAAGAAAATCTGCAAATATCTCTCTTCTGCCAGAACTCCAAAATCCCAACCGATGAGTGAGAAATGGGAGTCAACACTTATCCAATGCCATGTGGCATAAATCTAAGGTTTCAAAACCTTAGAATGAAAAATGCATAACAGAGAGACGAAATCGAATACACAGAGATCTATAACTCTGAAAATCCTCTACCGAATCGCGCAAGAACTGACAGGTAGGGGTTTTTGGGCGTCCGGAACGCAATGGGACAGACGGTTTTGGAAACCGTGGTCTCAATCACTGGGTCCAACACATGGACTGAAAAACGTTTTTGGAAACAGAGCTGTTTGTAAACTCAACCGGAGTGCGAATGGTGAGTAACATACAAGTTTTAGGACCTCCTGAGTCCACCGGAACTGACAGATCTGCAAATGGTTGCTCCAAACTTGAGTTTTAACACCCGGGCAAAAAACGCAGGAACTGACACAGTGAGTCAGAAATCCAATGAAATGATCCCAGATTCAAGAATGAAGGTGTTTCCAAGCTCCTGAAGTGAAGTGGACACCAAAAGCAAGCAATAGTTGCCTCTACAAGTCAATATGGAGTCTCTGTCGTCGCACGGAACAGAGAAAAGCTCAAAAAACGACTTTTTCTTTGAAAACACTTAACAGGCTCTCAAAACCACTTCGCAAAACCAAAGTGACTTTTCCAAAGGTTCCTCCAAAGTCTCTGTATACTCGGATGCAAGTAAAGTCGCCCACAAAGCTTCCCACAGAGCTTCTCCTTCCTCCCACAGAGCTGCTGAGCTTCAAGCATTCACGCACGCTCAGCTAGATCACTCGGGCTCTGATACCAGTTGAGAGTGCTCTCAACGAAAGCAAGAACGGAAGAAGGAGAGAGAGAGACAGAGAGCCACACAAGTTTTGGTGGGTGCAGAACCACCCTAATCTTCTTTTTCATTCATTTATATATGTCTTTGAGTATTGTACATAACCGGGGTAAAGGCACAGTGACCTTTAACCCCCACAGGGCCCCTCTTCCTAGAGCACTATTTGTAGTAAATGAGTTGTTGTTGGTGGGGCCAACGCAGTGCCATAGCTAGGTGGCACTAGGGGGATTGCAAAAGGCCATTGGCAATGTGGGCATTGCATTAGCAATTATGGGGCCACGAGGACCTAGAGCTGCCTGGCATTTGTGGTAGGCTTGGTCATATTGGCTACACTGGTGAGGGCCTACGCATAGGCATAGTCACATTAGGCATTAATCGATAGGGTGTAGCTGAGGGGTAAGCTAGGACTCCCACCCAAGCTGGGTACTGAGGGGGGTAGAAAGTCATTATGCACAGAAGCATGTTCCCCCCAAAAGTCCATTTATTTGTTTCCTTGCATCTCAAGATTCGGTGGCCAGATGCTAGGTACCCTGGGCTCAAAGGTTTTGATAAAGGATGGCTCTCCCTCATAGAACTAAACATGCCCCATCAAATTCACCATTAAGGTGGTCATTATGATACCTTGCTTGCTTCTTGATGGAAAAGTGGGTGGAGGGCCTTGTGGCTCCCTAGGTTCTATAGTTTGTCTAGCAAAGGGCTTGACCATATTAGGGTTAGACCGCCCAAACCTCCCCATGAAGTTGGAGAGTGATTCCTTGAGCCGTGAAGCTATAGTTGATGGTGTGGGAGAATGGGGTTTAACTGAGCTTAATTAGGAGCCATGGAGGCCCCGACATTTGGGTTTTCAACCGCTTCTATGTTGAAACTCATTGAGTCCTCCGAGCTAGAATTGTTGGGTTGTGTAGGGCCGTGTATGGAGTATGAGCTTAGAGTTGGGTTCCCAGATGTGGCGGATACTAAGGTGGTCCCTTGTAGATATAACATTGTTGGAGGCACTATCTTGATGGCTTGGCTTTGCTCCTACGATTTTGCTAGACCTTAATTGCATGTAGGTAGGTCAAGATGAGTGACCCCTGGTTGGCCACCCCATTTTTGTTTTCAAACTCCTTCCAATCCATTGGCTAACCCAGTGTGCATTGGGTTAGTAACCTAGCATGTGTTGGGTTTTGCTAATGTGGCATGTGCTAGGCTATTAACCCAGCATGTGTTGTGGTATAAGCACCATGTTTGCTACGCTATAGCTATTGCCACGAGTTTTATTCTTGGCAATTTGGGGGATCAGCTTGAGTTTTCACTGACCCTAGCCTATTCTTAGAGATGTTATGGATCCTCAGCTTGCTTGGTGCAACATAGTTTGATGATTCCCTTTTATTAAAAAAAACCACTGTTTATTTTATAAACACCCTCACCCATTAAGTCAAATTTTTGGAGGGTCCATTCAAGATTTTTGGATTGTTGGTGGTGGTTCAAAACGTTCCAAATCACCAAATGATCAAATTTGACTAATAGAACTCTGTTGACCATTAACCAATTAACCCAAGATTTTTGCTGGGTTATTAACCTGACGTGCATCAGAATATTAATCCAACATGCATGGGGTTATTAATGCAATAGGTATGCTGGCTTACTAACCGAAAACTCACTGGGTTGGTTGACCTCCATTTTCGGCCCAATTTTTTGCATTAATTATGCTAGATGGCAATTTTTTTGCTGGGTGTCAGGCTGATGTCAGATGATGTTAGAGTGTCAGTTTGATAATGCAATGAAGTCAACTTATTGCAACAAAGTCAATGGTAACCTGACGTGGTCAACGATAATGCAACAATGGATTTTTAAACTGCCATGCGTTGCATTATAATGCATCGTGTTCATTGCACTAAGGTTTTGGGGTCTTTGTGCAATGTTTACAGTGCTTAGGGACTAGCTTTCTAGCTACTCTACCTACTAAAGAACATGAAGCAACAAAAAGGAATTAAAAATAGTAAAAACAAGCAAGTATGGATCAAAATGGAAGATTTTCTTCCCAAGATGGACTTTTTGTCATTCCCAATACCTTGGAACTTCAACCCAATCATCACCATTCAACCTTTTCATAGGGATGGGACTTGATCTAAGGTTTAGCCATGATTCTAAGTACCCAACCAATCCTAGATTGAGTTTCTTGAGTGTCTTCCTACCTTCCTCTCTCGCACTTCCTCTACTTTTTCAGCTCATTCCTCACACAAGCATCAAAACCAAGCTCTTGGTAATGGGAGATAGCAAAAGAAACATGTGCTAGCAAAAGCATACCTTTAACTCATCGAGGAAACGGCACCAAAATGTGTGGCCTCTGGCAGTGACTCACATGTAGTGGGGATCTTGGAGGGATGCTGAGGGAACTCTCCTCCTACTACCTTATGGGAGCAATGCAAGCACATGCGGTCCAAGATTGTCACACGTTTCTACCGATAGCTTTAACATTGAATTCATATGTGGTCAAAAGATGTCAAGGACTCGTGCTTCCATAGTTGTAGCAATGTGAATCCTCAAAAGAAGAAGGGAAGAGGGAATGGCAAAGGAGAAGGCAGCGGGGACGGGAATCATGAAGCAAGAAGGGGGAAAGGGGGTGAGAGGCATTCACAAAGGCAAGAGCAAGAGAAACATAGACAACACTTTCTTGAAAAAGAGGGAGATCTTCTATTCCTTAATCTTGCAAGTATATAACTGAAGATCAAAGTCAAACTTTCTACCTTTTATACACAGCACCTTTTGAAGGGAGGTTCAACCCTATTCCTCCTTACCACTCTCCCTATTTCTCATTTAGATGGCAAGGTGGAATTCCCTTGATTCCTCTTATCCTTTCCTTCTCTCCACTCTATCTTGCAAAATGTTATGGGAACTAGCGCCGTTGCCCCATGGAGTTAACAAATGTCAATACGTTTATCATTGTCAAGGTGCATAAATTAAGTTCCTTTAGCAATTGGCAGATCTATTGCAGCCCATTGTATGATACAATTTACTGAGTCTTCTAACTTTGGTAAAGGAGCACACTAAGAGTCTTTAGGCCTCTTCTCATTTTCCTCTTCCTTATAAGCTTTGAACACATTTATCGATGTTGATCTACTGGTGGTGTTAGCTTTAGTTGTGAATAGATTCCCCGACATAGGATGGAGCCTTCCAAGTTTGGAGATCCACCCTCATGACTTGCTCATCCTTATGTCAATATATTCTATTTGAGCTCTAATCGTGAATCAATCCTACAATTCACATGAAAGGCCCTACCCAATATGATTTCATAGCCATCCGGTTGGTTGGGGAAGTCCATCACAAGAAACCACACTAAGTAGGTCAAGCTAAAGGTCCTAATCTTGTTGTCCCATAGAAATCCTATGGGTTGGGTTGTTGCTTTATCAGCCAATTTGATGATGAGGGTGGTGCTATCCATCTTAGGTTTATTGACGGTCCGGTTTACTCACCCACAACCAACTTTCAATCTCTTTGCCCATAGATTGTTGAGTCACTAAAAGTGTTGACAAGCATTTGGAGTACACTTATCGATGTTATTTTCGCTCAACATCCTTATCTTGTGTAGTACTCGACGGTGATCATGTATCATCAGGATCTTGAAGGAGCGCAATTGGAGAAGCTACCCTCTAAGAGAAGCAATGCATGTAGAAGCCATCCACATATGTCACTTTATGGCTCTCAAGTTGTTGTAGTTGTGAGAAAGGATGGGAAGAGAGGGATGAAGTGGAATGAGAAGGGGAGGGGGAAGGGAGATGAGAAAAGATGAAGAGAGAAAGAGTGGCAATCACAAAAGGCAACCAAGAACGCAAGAAATAAACCAAAGGAGGAAAGAGAGCTTGTGGTTAGATTAGCACCGAGCACTGAGCAACTTCTCCTTTGTCTCAAAATAAAATTGAACTTCTTCCATCTCCTACTCAGCCTCCTCCTATCCTCCACTCCAACCTTCCATCTCCTCCTATCCTCCACTCCAACCTTCCATCTCCCACCTCACTCCAACCTCTCACACTACTTTAGACTCTCTCTCATGTAGTGTTTAAGGAGCCTATGTTGCCAATCCAAATTCTAAAGCAAGCAAAAAAATCATTGCATGAATCCCCTTGTCTTTGGTACTGGAGGATATGGGATAACCTCCTCCTTATAATCTTTACTAACTACTCTTGGTTATGGGTGTACCTCCACTCATATACATTGTCCCACTCCTATGAGTACTCCCTTGAGTGGCACGGGACCCATGTTGGCACTCATCCAATGTGTTCATGTGGTGACTCCACCCTTAGATCCCTATTGTCTCTCTACAAGAGTGTATTCAAGTGTGGGGGTCTTCATGAATGGAGGCTCTTTGCAATGGTGGGCTTGTAAATAAAGACAAATTAAGATATAGTTTTCAAAGAACGATGTAATAATCGTTGAACTATACATGCTCGATGTATAAAGCATATTTGGATTTAAAAGAAATGAATAGTTGAAAAAGTAAAAAAGAAAAGTCATGGTATTATGTGCAATTTGCACAGTGACTATGTAGTAGAATTTGTACATAGAGTAATCACTTCCCTTTCTCAACTTGTAACTTGTTCCAAAAAATGCCAAGTTCTTGCCAAAATTATGAGAATTCGTTGAGGGCATTGGCTTTGTAAAGATGTGCAGAACATGAGCAAGTCTATTTATTGATTTGTGAACTCTTGTTTGAAATATTATTAAACAATGCATTAGCTATTGTTTATTTGATTTGGGAGAGTGTTAGCTAGGCTTGACATTAAGTGGTCATTATGTGAAGGTCTCATGATTGCTCCATTGTTATTTGCCTTGGTTATTGTTCCCCTAATTGATGTGTTTGAAAGCGGATTGATTGATGGGAGTCCAAAGTGTGGCATTGCCTTCAAGAAAACAACTAGCATTGTGACAAGATATTTGTTGATGCAAGTAGCTTTTTTAATCAGATTACGATCACAATTGTAAGTTTGATGCATATTTCGTTATGAAAGGTCAATGGAAGCAGGTTTTATTACCCTCTGCTGCAACAATGGCACTATTGTGGGTGGTCGTTGGTTCTTTTATCATGTTTGGTGTAAGGAATAAAAATGTGTTCAATGGCGTGTCTTCTATTTGGGTTAGGTCAAAGTTACAACTAAGTAAGGGAACGATAAACTAAGTTAAGCCATTTCATTAGGGAATTGGTTGTCCTATGTAAGGATAGGCTACGAGCTGAGCACCGTTGTGATATGGTATATTTTGGGCTGACAACCCCATGGACCTCTTTTTAGGGTGCTTATTGATGGAAATGCAACATGGGTTATTTTAACATTGTTAATTAATCTTCGTGCAAGGGTAGCTAAGTTGGCAAGGGAGTTTGCTCACTTGGGCGGCTGCATTTCCCATGGGGATGTTCGGGCGTAGGGGGGGGGGGGGGGGGTTTAAGCCTTGAAGACACGGTGGGAAAAATGATTTTTATGGGAAAAACTAATTTCCCGTTTGAAATATAATAATCTTTACTGAAAATGTGGATTTTATTAAGGCCTTTAGTGACTAGTCATCAACATTGTTAATCAGATAGACACAAATTGTGGAGGGAGAGAGTGTACCTGGGAACTGTGGAAGAAGAGGGGGCACCATGCTCTCTGATTTGCCCGGCGCAGTCTGCCTCGCTAATTTCTGTGTGTAAGTAATTTTTCCTCCTGGTGCCGGAATTACTGCCATCTATAAATTTCTATAAGACGCTATCGTAGCTGTATGCTCGACGCATATTTGTCGATTATAATTATGTTAGCCGTCCTCGAACTTCAATCTGAGGTATTTAGACGCAAGTCAAACAGAGGAGGTGAGGGAGCCTAAAAATGCGGCCTCTCAATTAAATCGTGGGAATAGAAAAGTTAAAACCTGGAAGGATAAAAACAGGTTAGTTTTGACCTGAATGGGAAGGTCTAGCATATGCTCGGAACAGTGCCCGAGGCAGGTTACAAGTGTACATCACGATCATGTTGAAACTAATAGTAACGTTCCGTCCAAGTAATTTGTGATACGAAACATAAGCAATTGAAATTATCAGGCCCTCTCCAGCAACGGAGGCTTTCAAAAGGGAGTAGATTTAAGCATCTCGTACCTATAGAACCTCATGCCCTGCTCATGGCATCTGGCACAAGGCATTTGGGGAGCATAGCCATTCTCAGGCATATGTAGGGGAATATTATAAAATTGAGCTGTGTTTTAAACCTTCGCCCATGCCATATGTTTGTTGGAGAGGTGTGGCTACAATGGATGGCAAGAGGAAATGGACCTGTTGTTCAGGGTCTGGTCTTGAGTGGGTGCGTTGTAATCAAACGTGCTCCTGTAAAGATAGCAATTTGGATGTTTTGATGTCGTGCATATCATAGAGGTGAATCTTGATGTCTTGAAAGTCCTGAGCTGCTCTTGAAGCAGTGTATCAAAGGCCAGCTGGGACCAGCTTTACTTTTGGTGTAGGCGTTCGATGCATGCGTGCTGTCACCGCTAACTTTTTCATGAATTGCACATGAGTCCACAAAGACTTGTCTAGCGCTGATGTTCTCCTCATATAGGGGGCTTACAGACTTATCTCTAACACTCCCTCTCAATGAACAGATTGTGGGCCCACATCCATGTGTCATATGAAGGGTTCCATGTGCTCGATGAAGAGACTTTCTGAACTCATTGGAGGCATTCTCTGTGTTGGGCAGTAGGCCAGCTTGACTTGCCTGTTCTGAATCAGCTCTTTGATGAAACGGCAGTGAACCTCAGGTTGCTTCATACAAATGTGCAGGTTCTCCACAATACCGTTTCACATTGGATAACTGTCGTGTCGTCCATAATGCATCTCAGCCATACATACTCACAGCCTTTTGTAGATGTTGCTTTGAACTTTGCTTTGGTTGGCGAAATGGCAACTATCAGTTGCTTCCGGCTGAGTGATGGGATGGCCTCTAACCCCATCAACAATTAGTCTCCAGCTGTGGTGAACCTTTGGGACACTTGTAAGCTCTTGCCTCAACATGGGCTTCTAGGCACTGGGGCTCAGTGGCAACAATCGCTCCCCTAACAGGGTAGGGGTCGCTGTTGATGAGGAGCTTGATGAGGGTGTGCACTGTGGCGTGGCAACACCTCTCCACTGACCTCATTCAGACCAGCCCACGGCGCAGGGAGAGTTCGAATGCCAATCTTTGCTCTTGTACTAGAAGTTCGTGATTTAGAAAAGAGAAGAGAAAGAAAGAAAGAAAGAACGTTTATTAAAGTCTCGGAAGACTGATGGGTCTATCAGACTGAGAAACCTGATACAAACAAGCTCAAAGGGTGGAGCTACTAAATGAGCATCAACATGCTAATTGCTACATAGTCCGCACTTCGACTCTGAACAAGGAAGGGATGTCCCTAAGTGTAATCTGTGCATCTATCCTTTGCCAGATCTGTTGCGTTGCTGGCTCTAGGTCACGACTATGTCGGAGGCCTGTGGGGTGAGAGTCTGTATGGTCCGGCTGGAAGAACTATAAAAGTGCTTTGCTCTTGTCTCTACATGGTAGCCCATGTGCTGCCTATGTGACAGCCCCATGCTAATCTTTTCTCTATGGTCCATTCCCCCCAATGCACTCCTCATATGGGGGCTCACAAGTGGGGAGGTGACCTGTTCTATTCAACAATGCTTTGTGTAGCTTCCATCGCCTTGTGTGGTATCCTACCGGCATCCATATTCTCAACTTTGTTGAGGTAAGCCATGAACTAACACGATGCTTTCCCCTCTAGAGGTATCATACATGTCTCAGCCAGTAGGATTGGGTAGGGTGTCTGTGCCTTAACCCCCCACTCCCCTAACGTTTATGTATAGTTTCTATTCTTTGCCAGTATGTTCTAGACAGCCCGGGTGCCCAAGCAGGGCATCAGTAGAGGATTACTGTCTGCACAAGCATGGTGTACAGAAACTTTCTCATTTCCCAATTCCACAGATGCGCCTTTCTGCATTTGTTTTGGAAGCTACATAGAGCTTCCAAACCTCCTTGAATCCTTCTTTCCTTGCATGCATTCCACTTGTTGTCCGTGAAACCCAATCCTAAATATTTATATGAGTTGACTATTTCCAAGGGGGTCCTCCATATGCCACATCTACTTGTTTATTGCGTGTCCCAATGACCATTACCTTTGACTTGTCTATATTGACCTGCATGCCTAAGTGTTTGCATAAATCTTTCAGTGGATCTAAATGTGTTTGTAGGCTCTCCTTATTCTTTGCGAAGAAGAAGACTACATCATCTGCGTTGATAAGCATTAACAAAGTGTACCCTGCAATCTGAACCCCCTCCAATGCAAAAGTATGCCTTTTCTCCCCAGCAATGGTGCCAAAAATGTGGTGGGTCTCGGCGGTGACTCACGTGTCATGGGGATGTTGAAGATATGCCGATGGAGTCTCCACTTCGAGCTACTCCTTTTGGGAGCAATGAAAAGCATGGGTCATCTACAAGTGTCACTTGAGCGGCCTCCGTATTGTTACAATGTGTCTCCATGTGAGAAAGAGGGAAGGAGAAGAGGGGAGAGGAGAGGGAGAAGGAGAAGGGAAGGAGAAGGAGAAGGAGAAGGGAAGAGAAGAGTGAAGGGGGATGGAGTGGCAGACACAAGGGAACTACAATGGAAACAAGAGAACACCCAAAACACACTCTTGGAAGAGAAGAGGGAGCTTATATTCAAACTTGTGCAAACAACAATGAAGACCAAAGTCAACACTTTGGCCTTTTGTACAAGTCACCTTTTGAAGGGAGGGCCAAACTTTTTTCTTTTTAGCACTCTCCTTCTCTTTTACAACCAAAGGCTCTTGGGCCCGCCGTAGGGTGCCAAGGGATATTGCTATTCTTTCCATCTCTCCCTACTAGCAGAAATAACACTTGTGTTAACCATATTAAAGCACTTGAGACAAACCTGGTATTAGGAGGTGGTCCTAACCAGTTCCCAAATAGCACTTGTGTTAGCCTCGTGCCTCCTAGGCTTAGGTGATATGGGGCTCAAACTCCCTGAGCGCCCTCACACCTTAAACCATTTGGGACTCGAACCAGGTGCACACAGCTCAAAACCTAGAGTGGGCACTAGTGAACAAGGACTTGATTTTTGACTTGACCTAAGGCTGAGAGACTGACCTACGTAGCTTGTGCCTGAAAGTCACTGGACAAGGGCTCACAATGGGGTCACGGCATATGACAAAATATCCTATCATAGCAACTATCTGCACTTTGTCGATGAAGCCAGTTGTCACCTTGCATCCAACTGCAGGGGTGCATGTGACAACCACACAATCTGAGGAGTTTCCTTCCCATATGAGTGATTTCGCTTGAAGTCCTTTTCCATTCTCTTCTTTCATTGTCTTCTTCCACTTCAACTGTCACGGGGACGTGAAGTTATGAACCGTGACTAACTTTGGCTTAGGGGGCCAGCCCAGGGGAAGGGGGGCTAGCCCAGGGGAAGGGGGGCTAGCCCAGGGGAAGAGACACTTCCCAGAAGTCCCTAGGTGCACACACTAGGCCTACTTGCTAGGGGCAAGGCAAGGTTTAGAGGGGTCTTAAAGTTAGGCCCAAGGAAACCAATGTTTCATTGGTTAGAAGGGGTTAGAATTTTGATGTGAGGGGCAAACCAATGTTCCATGAACATTGGTTTGCAAGGGTTAGAGCTGGAATGAGGGGGCATGTGGCATTACCTCATGCACTACCTACCACCTCTCCTTTCCTTACTCCTCTCCTCAACGTTACGGGATGCTCTTCCTACATTTTTGAAGGTCAAAAGGCTTGGCACGTTTTCCAAAGCTCCCCCGCTCGCTTTTCTTGGAGTTCCACACATTTCAAGGCAGTCCGTACGGCTGTACAGACTGCAGGCGCTTCATTAAAGGCCCTTGTATGGACTGTACGGGGCATTGGTGCTGCTGTACGGGTCAGTTGGCACGTTTTTCAAGGCTCATAATTGAAGTATGGGCTGTTTTTCCTGCTGTACGGACAGCTCTACACAGATTTCAAGGTCCGTAGGCTGTTGTACGGGCCTGGTTTGACGCTGGTTTGCTGCTTGCTCACCTCCCGAGACAACTGGACATACCTCGAGGCTGCTGCCTGCATCCGGAGGTGTTTTTGATCGCTGATTTGCTGCTGCATGCTTTCTGAAGCACTCATTCCGAAGCAGGGCTGTTATTTGAAGCTGCACGCGTCGATTCCAATCTGCAGGTGGATTCTGCCATGGAAGTTTAGCCCTTCTTCACTCGCCCAAGCCTCTACACCCGTGAGCCTTGCTCTTCTCACATTTCTCAGAAAGAAGCTTTCCTTTCTCTCTTCCTTCCCCTCTCCTAGCTGCCAGTTCCTCCGGTTAGCCTCCACATTGGATCTGTTGCCTATGGAGGTTTCCTAGACTGGATTGGAGTTCCTCGGAGCTGATCTGGGGCTGGATTGAAGTTGTCTGAAGCTGGTTTGAGTTCTCTTGTCACTATCCCTTTCATGTGATTGCATTTGGTGATTTTTGGAAGCTTGTTGTTGCTCCGTTTGTTGTTTGCAACTTCCTCTGGGCCTTACAGGCTTAAGCAGACACTCAGTTACAGAGGGTGTGCTTGGGAGAGTGCCAGAGGGGCAGTGAATTGCATTTGGAATCCTTGAGGCTGCTTGAGCATTTCGGGACATGTCTGGATGCCTTGTAGTAATAGTTGGTTAGAGTCTTTGTGAAATGCTTGGATACCTTTACAATTGGTCATGGACAAATGGTGAATGCCTTAGCTTTGCCTTGGCACTTGGGTACTAGTGTGTGCACTAGGATGGAATGCAGGTTATAGCCAAGGTTTGGCTTGGACAGTGGAATAGCCCGTGGGGCAGGGCACAAGGCTGAGCCCTTGTTGTATGTACCAATTTCATTCCTAAAGAAATAAATAAATACCGGAAGGGGCGCCAAGTGTTTGGGGCCAGTGTGGTGTCTTGTACTTGGTTTCATTGAGCAGGGGCACTCTAGCCTCCATCGAGTTATTTCTCAAGTTGTTTCTAAGTGGAATTGTTTAAAGTTAAGTGGTTGGAAATGATGCAATGTGGCTGTGAATAATGAATATGCAATGCAAGTTATGGTTTACTGCCCTTCAGGAAACTGAAGGCTGGTTACATCAACCATCCATATGGGGTCTCTCCCCTCTGTTGTTATGATGCCTTGCATTGATTATGTTCGTGCATTGAAATCTCTTGATAGAATATTGTAGTCTTTTTAGAGAGCTTGGCTATATCCTCCCTAAATGCATGAGGGGATCTTCTCGGGATTTGTTGCTGTTGTTTTTGTAGATGGGTGATTGTGGGGGTGCAAAGTAACATGTTGCCATGATATCGAGCCACAAGTATTGTTTGTGTGGGTCCTCTTTTACAACTTTTGCTCTCTAGGCCCTCTCTAGGTCTCAATATCCCCTAGTTAAATTAGGCCTAACCCTCACTAATCTAGCGCAATCTTGGCCTTCATTACAGTCAGCCAGAAGAGGACAGGTTGGGAGGGTGTCAAATTCACCTTAATCATCAAGTTAGGTATTCGGTTGGGCAAGTCAGCCTGCAATGTTAGCTAATGGTTAGCCGTACTATTGAGGTGGTTGGCTGACCATAGTCGGTCAGATCTATAGGGACAGGGGCAACAGCCTTCACCTATAGAAGGAAGGGTTATAGCAACATAGCCTAGGAAACACACAATGCTAAATCAAAACTTGCTCCTTTCTGTTGTGCACTTGAAGATTCTTTCTATTACTTAGCCAAATCGGCTTGTATACAAACAGCTATGGGCTGCACTCAACACACACGATGCTTGTGTTGCAGGAATGACCCTAAATTCTAGGATTCTAACACCTTATTTGCATTACAACTGTTCCCACCTCCCTTGTGAGTAGGTGCCATTACTTCATATCGGTCCAGGCTGATAGACTTTGCTCGAACGAATCCTTTGTGCATGGCCTTCAACGACATCCTTGGTTAGGTGGTAAGACTTTTCGTCGGTTAAGGTAATGATACTATTCTTGGTGTTAGTGCTCTCCGCATTCCTTTGATACTTGGGTCCTTCGTCAACTTGCTTTGTCATGTAGTGCCGTTTGCCTTGTCGTCTAATGTCACGAACTTAGCGTCTTCACTCGCTGCTTGATGCGCATGCCAAGTCATGACAGTGTGATTGGTGGTCACAAAATTCTAGGAAAGAGCAAGTATTATCAACGCTTTTGTGATGGTGACCTTGATGTGCGATCCATCCTAGCCGCCTATGGATTGGGCATCTTGAACGTGATGTTGATGGGTGGATCCGAGCTGCTTCTTGCTTTGCCCAATCCTTTGGCTAGCTGCTCCAATTTTTCTTTGTTCGGAAGCTCCATTTGCGTGCTTCGCCTTTCGCTCTGTGAGCTTTCCCTTGTTAGAAATCAACCAACAAAGGGTACGCACAGCGGAAGACTGATAGTAATGCCTAGGAGCTCACACAGTGTGCGTGTGGGGTGTGGAATCACAAACTTCTTAACTTATGTGCAAGCCAGTAAATAGACAATGCTCAGAGACAAATATAGAAGCAACTCTTCATATTTCCGTCCGTCCACAAAGTAGGACAGGATACAATACCAAAAGGTCCTTCTACTACAAGCTTGACACTTCTAGATCTCTGAGCCCGCGTGCTTCACCTCGAGCATATGTAGACTCTCTGTCTAGATCCCTTCCACCTTGCTGTCTGGAAGCCAGCCTAGGTGGGCAGCACCTCTAGCTTGGTCTGCAGCTTGCTCTGGGTCACCTTCACCTCCTAAATGTAGGCCCAAGGTAGGTCCTGCTGCTGCTCCTATCTGCTGGTTGAGGGCTGCTCCAAGTGATATGTTATGAGGCCAAATGCCTCTCCTTTTATAGGCCCCAAGGGGGCTGGCAAAAACCGACCAGCCTGCACCAAACTGGCCGGCCAGTCTGTGGCTGGTGGTCCAGCCCTATTAGGGCTCACAAACCGGGGCGTTTTGGGCCCACTCTTCTAGGGCCTTGGCCCTCCAATCAAGGCAAGGGCCCAGCCTATATAAAGGCAGGTCCCTGCCTCATGGCAGCCTCCTTTGCTGCTCCAACAGGCCTCATCCAGCCCTGTATTGCTCCGTACAGTTGCGCCACCTGTCCCGAGTCTGCACACCTTTGCTGATGTCAGTGCCATCTGTCCACCTCTATTCGGGGTCTGTTCCAGCCCGTACAGACAGCCCTTGAAGCGCCTCTGAAAGGCTGCTGTGCTGCCCACATGACAGCTCATGTGCTGCCCATGTGGCTGCCCCCTCCCTTATCTTTTCTGCCTAGGTTCACCCCCGCCCATGCTCTCCTCATATGGGGGCTTACGGATGGGGAGGTGACCATTCCAACATCCCTTGGGCAAAGTTGAATCTCAGAAACATCAGGTTGGGGTGTCAACACAGAGAGTGTGTTGTCTAATATCTTGTGCACAGGCTTCATAAGGATTGGAATTTGTAGAGTCTTTGAAGACCTAAGTCAAATGAATTCCAGAATGGCTATGAAAGAATCCAGAATTTTCTGATATCTAGCTTAAATGGTCGTATTTCCTTTATGCAGTTCAGTTTTATTTCTTCCTTGATATGCAGTGAAGGATGCAAACATTTTTGTGTTCTACTGATGCTTTGTTGTATATCTACTTGTATGAAGGTGTAGGATGTTAAATGTTTTCTGTCAAAGCTAGTTGAAGATTTGCATGTTGTTGGAACTTGGTCTATTTTGCAGGCAGGATGAATCGGAACAACAATTTACAGATGAGCTGAGGCACATACTGGAAGTGATAGCTCGGACCGGGAATTACTGGTTAGTTTTGACTTCTCTCTTATACTGAAATTTTCATGCAGACAATGCAACACTGATGACGACTATAGTAATGATTGTCCCAATGGGACAAAAGCTGCTGTCTAGCTAGGGCAATTATATGATTTTGATAAATGGAACACCATGCTGCTGAATGATATGAACAATGTACATTATGGATATGCAGTTATTATGTGTTTATGCTATGGCTAACCCAATGGTAGGCATTGACTTATTTGTCTGTACTTGGGGACTATCCCATTTTGATGGTAGGCTAGGAATCTTCCATGATATTGATCATAAGTTTGAGAAGATATTGATACATAGTGACGGTTAATGGAATTCTGATGACATATGGGGATCAAGGAAGATGGTCCACCTGGCATGTTTGTAACAAGTGTGACGATGATGAGGCCACAAGGATCTTTGATTTGTTGGTTAGTGCAATTCAGATAAATGGATCCTGAGGAGAAGTTACATTACCTTTGACACTAATTGAATACGAGCACATGGGAGTTTTTCTGTAGTTTGGAATTCATGTTTAAGCATAACCTTAAACTCAGCTGCTAGACAGTATAAATAGGAATATGAGCTGCTACTTAAATTTTCTTGAAAGCTCCCGATCCTAGCAAAGCTATTCAATGACGCAGTTTGCCTTGGCTTCCCCCGCACTTGGACACTCAACACCATCACCCCAATCCACAAGGCAGGGGATCCCATGGAGCCGAGTAACTACAGGACTATCATGATTGGACATGTATGTCCAAGATCTATGCAGCTGTATTGGATGCGTCAGTCAGCCTGTTCGCAGAGATGAGAGGGCTCAGAGCAGAGGATCAGGCCGGTTTCAGGCGACCATGGGATTATGGATCACATACTTACACTCAGGAGTGTCATTGAGGAGGCCAGATCACAGAGGGAGAGGGTATATTGCTGCTTTGTGGATTTCCGCAAAGCCTTTGACACAGTACCTCGAGCTCCTCTCATCACACGCCTACAGACACTGGGATTTGATCAGGAGATCATCTGGGCAGTCATGGCACTTTATGAGAGAGTCTCAGGCTGAGTTCAAACAGGCGCAGGTTGGACAGATGAGATCTTGAGTACCATAGGGGTCAAACAAGGTTGTCCCTTATTACCAACCCTGTTTGGCCTCTACATCGATGAGCTTGAGACTTTCATGGGGGTGTTCGGAGGGACTGGTTGCTCACTTGTCGGGATCATCATCAGGATTCTTCTTTATGCAGATGATGTGGCACTCTTGTCGTCCACACCCGAGGGGCTCTAGCGACACCTGGATGCACTGCAAGCTTTTTGTTTATCCCATGATTTGGAGGTCAATCTTGGCAAGACCAAGGTCATGATCTTTAACACCTCTCGAGCAAACATGCAACGGAAGCAGTTCACTTTCACTTTCGGTGGGTCACCAGTTGAGATCGTATCCTCATACACTTACTTGGGGGTCATCTTCTCCGGCCCGATCTTCACGATGAGACCAGCGATGCAGGCCAAACTGAGTAGGGATACGCCTCACTGGCTCGGCTAGAGAGACAATGCTTCCACTCCCACTTCCAGGACCCTTGGACCAAGGCTCTTCTCTTCGACTTCTTGGTCCGACCAGCCGGTATGTATGGCAGCCCTTGTTGGGGGCTTGACATGTCAGAGATAGAGTGGACACGGGTGGAGCGCCTGTAGACCCTCATGCTCTCACGGATGATCCGGGGGAAACCGTCTGTACCACATCACATCATCTAGGCCGAGTTTGGGGCTTCTCCACTCCAGCTAGATGCAGCCTTTCAGACCATCACATATCTACACCGGGTTAGATCATATGGGAACTGCAAATCAGGGAGGTAGAGGTTGCCATGGTTGGCTCTCGATTCCTCCATGAGGTTGGCAGCAGAGGGAGACGAGTGATGCTGGTATGCACGGACTCACAGATGGTTTGTGAGACTAGGGTTTCACATCGATAGGATACCTCCTTTGCAATACAGTTTAGATGCCCCTCCGGTACTCCCACCCACCATCCCGATCGGGCCACACATCAACCAGGTCATTCGACAGAATCTCCTGCAGCTACACACCTTTAGGACTTGGTTGGAGCCGAGGGAGCTTTCAGTGAAGTTGAGTTTCTACGGAGATTACTGTCTTCATATTTCGGAGGAGGGATTTACTACACCACCGTGGTACACTGAGCTTCATATGCCTCACTCACTATGGATCTCCATCAGACAGTTTCGGGTATCATCACACCGCCTCCACATAGAGAGCGGCAGAGGAGAGGGGATTCCTAGGGAGCATCGCTTATGCATATTGTGCGACTATTAGGAAGTTGAGTCGGAGGAGCATTTTATTTTCAGGTGCTTAGTGTACTACGAGATCCGAGGTCGCTACCACTGCCTCTTCAGAGACGGCTCCGGGCTCCTTTCCAGATTCCTCACCCACCCAGATCAGAGATGCCTCGCGGCCTTCATTCACGAGGGGGTCCGACACAGAGAGTACTTACTCAGGCGACGGGGCTTGGCCACATCATCAAACACCTCTCAGAGCAAGATCATAGAGTTCTTCCCATCGAGTGACATTGATCATTCAGTCTCTAGCCGCAGACAGGACAGAGACCTCGACCCGACAACTGCAGCACGACACGAGACATCGAGGGGACACACAGATCACTCTGGGGGACCTCTCGTCATTGTTTAGACCCGGGATACGTCCCACGGGAGTCACGGTGGCTCTGGTCTTGTGTTGAGTTTCGTCCAGGAGATCGAGACGCACGGCACCCCTTGACAGGCGCCAGCGTCCCATCACCGGCTATTCACCAGCCAGGGCGACATGACATACGGAGGATTCCGCTCCGCTCCAGTCTTTTTCTTTTCATTGTTACATCCAGATGTATTTGATTATGTATGATCAGACTTAGGATTCAGCACGGGTGATGATGCTCGTTTCAGTAGCTCCACCCTTACTGTGATTTGTATCAGGTTTTCTTTCAGTCTCATAGACCCATCAGTCTTCCGAAGACTAATAAAATTTCTTTTTTTCTTTCTAAAACATTACCTTGCATATTGGAAAATTTCCTGCCAAAACGTGAGCCATTTTGAAATTTGATAACATTTAGAAACCCTGTGAGGGAAGCCGAATTGTATGTAGTTGAGGGGGAGGGTTTAACAAACAACTTTTAGTTTTGAAACCAGAAATACAGAGAAAAGATAAAGATTTTTGAAAGCACCATTGGCAATTTTTAAGTTACCCTACAAACAAAGGGAAAAATTGTGCTTTACAAACATTTGGACTAGTGCATGTACATGACTTGCTTTTACAGAATTGAAGGAAATTGAAGAAGAGAGAAGTGATAAATTAACAACACAAAATCATAACCCCCCCTCCCCCCCCCCTCTTTTTCAAAGAATTGTATAGCTTCCTTCATGTGACCTTACTTTGACTTCCATGGGTGGAAGGCTACATGCTCCAACATGAAGGACTGATCTTTCAATTGGCATTTGCTGCTCCAACATCTGCTTTTGTCTGTTTTTGAGCTCCTTCAAGCTGTTCCAACTTTTGTCTAAGGATGGGTTGACTCCCCTCTTATAGGCCTCTGACTTATTGTGCATAAAATACTCCTTGGGTCCATCATTGGATTCATCTAATTTATCTTCACTTGTGAAGTACGAGGCATAACGTTCTTTCCTTGACATTGTGATGGCCCATGGGCATGTGGGACAATGTTCCCTCCAAGTGCAAATGCCACTCTCTCGAGGTATTCCTTGATGGGGTGTGTCTGGAACATAATTCCCAGCCCAATCTAAATCACTGAAAGCATGTAAGCTAGAATCACCCCCCCCCGGCATAGAACAAACCAAGAGGTTGAGTACCCTGCAATATCTGAAAATACGCTTTTTATGTTGGGATTATTTGGTGATCTCTCCAATTGTGAGCCCCCAAATAAGGACATAGGGACCAGGAGCCTAGGAGTGGGCAGAGAAAGGGGCTGTAACGGGGGCAGATATGTGGAGATGTGCAGGGCTCCCTCATGGGCAGCATGCAGGTTGCCATGTGGGCAGCATGAGCAGCAATAACAGATTGTCACAGGAGCAGTTATGTGGAGATGTGCCGGGCTGCCACATGGGCAGCATGCAGGTTGCCATGTGGGCAGTATGAGCAGCAATAACAGGTTGCTGTTGGAGGGCAGCACAAGCTCTGGATGGTGGGCAGAAGGGCCCGCACGTGGGGCAAGTACTAGGACCAGGGCTGCAGCAGCAACGGCTACTCAAAGGCAGGCCTGATAGGACATACAAACAGGACTGCAGCCAGACTGCAGCCAGCATCGACTGTCTTTGCAGAGGACAGAGACTGGTCGGAGCAGAAGTATATGTTGGTGCAGTGCCAAAGACTGGCACATGGCAGTACGGCTGCCATGTGACAGCCAGGAGCAGTAAAAGAGGCAGTCCCAGCCTTCAGATCTGATGCAGGTCTTTTCGCACAAGTCTGGTTGGTTGTTTGGGGGCATCCAGCCCCTATATAAAGGGGCCCGGGGAGGGGCAGTTCTTATGCACTCTGTGTGCCTCACAGAAGGCTGCTCTTAAGGAGGCCAGTAACCACTGTCGGCGAGCCTCTCGTTGCGCAGATCATCTGAAGGGTGAAGAGCATTGCACTGCATGGTTAGATAAAATTTTATAAGACGCTCTCCGTGATATTCAGTAGGAGTGGTTCTGGCTAGCCCGTGTAGGGTATTTGGACAGGGTAGATGAGGTCCTCTTTCTTGTACACGACTCGCATTGGGTTGACGCTTTCAGCTGGAGGCAACAGCTTGGATACCCTCGAGGGAGCGCCACTGGGTTGAGCAGGACATTCCTCAACAGGTCGTCTCCCATTTCTGGCCTCGTCTTTGGTCTAGCATAAGACCATGGAAAATCTTCTATTTCTTTTGGCTGTTGGCTCACAAGGGATTGCCCATCGGCCCGTGGCTAGAGTAGATGCGTATAGATGGTAGAAGCTTCTACTACAAAGAGAGAGTCCTGGAGACAATCCCTCACTTCTTGTGGGGATGTCCTGTAGCTCAGAGGATGTGGCTAGCAGCCTTCAGGATAGTGGCTCACACACAGCGGAGTGGGACTTCACTTGGGGGATGGTTGCATGGCTCATGGAGGGAGGACATGCCTTCTCGATTGATCCAGTCTCGCCAGCGTACAAGGTCCATGGCCAACATATCTTACGGATAGAGATGTACGATGAATTGCCACCTTCCCATGTGTGCTTGATGTCCTCGCCCATATGTTGGGCCTTTGTGCTGCTGCTGGCTGGTCCTGGTACTGCTGCGTATGCCCCCGCATGGTGCTGGCGCAATCCTCCATGCAGGCTGCTGGCGCAATCCTTCACCCAGCCAGGTACCGTCAGCCCTTTTCCCCTCTCAATGACACAACTGTGGGCCGATCCCCATGCGTCGAATGAGGTGTTCCATCTGCTCCTTGGGAAGCGCCTTTTTGAAGACATCCGAGCTGTACATCAACTCTATGACTTCTTCGTCGATGAGTTCACGAACGAAGTGGTAGTGGACCTTGATGTGCTTCGTCCGTGCGTGAAACATGGGGTTGTTGGCGATCGGTATGCAACTCTGGTTGTCGCACATAACCACTGTCGCATCTTCTCGGGCCACATTCATGTCTTCCAAGATCCACCTGAGCCACAATGCTTCGCATGCCGCTGTACAAGCAGCCTTGTACTCCGTCTCTGTAGATGAAAGGGCGACAGTAGGTTGTTTCTTACTCAGCCATGACACAGCTCCTGATGAGAGTAAGAAACAATATCTAGAGGTCGATCTTTGAGTATCAATATCACTTGCCCAATCACTATCGTAGAAACCTCCCAACTCAATGCCTCTCGTATAAGTGATGCCGTAGGTGTAGGTACCCTTCAAGTACCTTAGCACCCTCATAGTTGCGTCCCAATGGGCCTTCTTGGGTGTGGCAGAGAACTGACAGAGCAATCCAACTGCGTAGGAAATATCCGGTCTGGTATTGGTGAGGTACAGCAAACTCCCCACCATGCGTCGATATAGTGATGAATCAACCGGCTGAGATGGGTCACGCACACTCAGTTGTAGACCAATTTCCATGGGAGTCTTTGCTGCTTTGCAATTTTCCATCTAAAAGTGTTTGAGCAGCTCCTTGCAATATTTCTCCTATGAAATAAAGATACAGCTCTTTCCCTGCTTCACCTCAATTCCAAGAAAGTAGTGTATGCCTAAGTCAGTCATCTCGAACTCCTCCATGAGAAGTCTCTTGACTCGAGCAATCTTCTTCGTATGATCCCCTGTAATGATGAGGTCATCCACATATAGAATCAATACTAGCTGCAAATCCCCCTCTGTGTCGAGATAAAGATTTGCCCCTGCGTCGAAGCCCGATCTTTTGAAAGAAAACATCCATCTACTGGTACCAAGCTCTAGGGGCCTGTTTCAGCTTGTATAAGGCCTTCTTCAGTTTACAGACTTTTGATGGGGATCCTGGAATCTGAAATCCTAGTGGTTGTGCTACATATACCTCCTCCTCCAGGGTTCCATTCAAAAATACAGACTTGACGTCCATCTGAAAAATAGGCCAACTGTGATGAGCAACTAAGGCAATGACTGTCTGAATGGTCACCATCCTAGCTGTGGGGGGGAAGGTCTTGTCGAAGTTAAGTCCTTCTGACTGTGCATAGCCTTTTACCACCAATCTCGCATTGTACTTGTCCAAGCTCCCATCTGACTTGAACTTAAGCTTGTACACCCATTTAGTCCCAATGACCTTCCGCACCTTCCGCTTGGTTGGTTTGGGCACTAAATCCCAGGTGTCATTTTTCAAAATGGCATCCATCTCTGCCTGCATGGCTTCCTGCCATTCTGGAATATCCTTTGCTTCCTGGAAGGAATGGCGCTCCTTAAGCTGAGCCATTGTAGCGTAGTTCATGGAGGGAGTCTTCATGTTGCATTGAGACCGCCGCACTCTAGAACTGCTCTCGGGAATGTCCTTTACCCGTGAGTCTGCTAAAGTTTTCAAATATCATTGAGGTAGCTTCTTCTCTGATGGAGGTGCCTTTGCTGGCCTTGGGAGCCCGTTCTGGAACAGCATGCTCCTCCTCCTCCTCCTCGTCGGGGTCTTCAGTCGTCTCCACCTCTTGGATGGTGACCTTGGGTGGGGGTGACGATGGAAGTTTAGGAACCTCTTCTGCAGGCTGTGGCTCTGACTCCTCAAAGATCACGTCCGTGCTGATAATGATGATCTTCTTTTTCGGGTTAAAAAGGCGATAGGCCTTGGATTCTTCACTGTATCCCACAAAGATATATCTTCGGCTATGTGATTCACTTCGTCGGCTCATCTTTATGCACATGAACAAATTCATTAGAACTGAAAATCCGTCAATGAGATATTGTGGGCTTCTTATCATAGTAAGCTTCATATGGAGTCTTGTCATCAATAGCCTTTGTCTTGGTTTTGTTGAGGATGTGAACGACAGTGTTCACGGCTTCACCTCAGTAAGCTTTCGAGAAATTCCTCTCTCGTAACTTGGTCAAACTTGTCTCTATGACGGTCGTGTGCTTCCTCTCAGCAACTCCATTCTGCTGAGATGTGCGAGTTGTAGTGAGCTGTCTCTTGATCCCGTGCTTGTTGCAAAATCCATTGAACTCAGTAGAAGTGAACTCTCCCCCTCTGTCGGTGCGGAAGGCTTTGATTACATCCCCGCTCTCCTTCTCTACCTGGGCCTTTTAGTCTTTGAATTTCTCATAAGCCTGAGACTTCTTGGCCAGGCAGAATACCCACGTCATGCGACTGAAATCATCCACAAATAAAAGAGAATACTGCGAACCTACGAATGAATATGTTGACATTGGGCCGTAGATGTCGGCATGAACTAACTTAAGCGGCTTCTTGGCCCGTGATGAGGCCTCTTGTGGGAACTTGTCCCTGTGTTGCTTGCCCTCCAAGCAAGCCCTTCAAACACGATCATTGCCTGCAATTGGGTGAAGTCCATCCACCATCTTTGTCTTCTGCATCTCGATGAGAGTGTCATAATTGACGTGACCGAATCGCTCATGTCACAATTTGGATCTGCCATGATCCCCGTGCACTAACAGAGCGTTGAGCCGATATAGCCCATGCTCCTCGACTCCTTGAGCCACCACCTTTCCGTTTGCCTTGGATGTGACAGTGACTTTGCCGTTGTCGAATAATATCAACATATTGTGCTTGTCCATCTGACAGAGAGACAGAAGGTTCTTGCACAAGTTCGGTACGTACAGTACACCGGAAATCAGCTCCTCGTTTCTTGTAGTCCGGTTATCCCCCACAGTGACTTTGAAGTCCGGATGCGTGCCTTCCATGGATTTGAACCACTCCTTGTTAAAATTGTGTTTTGAAGCTCCACTGTCCATGTACCAACCTTCCTTTCCTTCACTGACTGTTTAAGTGGAGCAGTACTTAGTGATGATGAAGAGAGTGCCGGTCGTGACGTTTGTCGATTCAGTCTTTGGCTCCTCCTTGGACTTGGACTCCTCCTTTTGCTTTAGGTCCGCCTTCTTCATGCAACACTCCTTAGTAGAATGACCAAGCTTCTCACAGTAGAAGCACTTCATCTGCCTCTTTTTCTCTGCATCCTCGGCCTTGTTGTTGTTCTTGGAGTCTTTGAACTTACCCTCACCGGGCTTGCCCTTTGCCACGAGAGCCTTCTCGTCTGATTGTGTAAATAGCTTTTCCCGAGCCTCTTCCTGCAATAGTAAAGGGCCAAGTTCCTCGAAGGTGAGAGGCTTGGTCCTCTGTCCTGCAGTGACCGTAGTTATGAAATTCTTGAAACTGCGAGGTAGCTTGTGTAATGTTAGCGATGCTAGATGACTTGAGTCTACCTTCTGACCAACTGCCGTGAGGTGGTCCCTTACCACCTTGACTTTTGTTAGATGGTCATGAACATTGTCCACCTCATTCATATCTAGATTGTATAATTGATGTTGAAGAAGCAGAATACGAGATGTGTTGTCTGTTTCATACAGATCCTTTAGAATAGCCCATGCCTCTACAGACGTCTCTGCCATCTAGATGCAGAAGAATAGAATCCGCCGTGGTCCTGATGATTAATGCTAGGGAGTGGGCATCTCTGTCTTCCCAATTCTCAAGCTCCTCTCCATCTACTGGAATGAGAATCTTCTCCTTGCTGTCCAGCATATCTTCCGGCTTTGCCTTCACCCGCGTTGTCAATTTCCACAACTTCCGACCACTAAATGACTCCAGATTTTCACCTTCCAGATTGGGTAGTTCGACCCATCTAGTTTCCTTGACTCTCCGAAGTTCGGGATGGTGAATGAGAGAAATCTGGAGGAGGAAGGAAGAGAAGGGGCTGAAGAGGCAACAGTAGAATCCTTGTCCTCCATCCTTGCTGTAATAGTGAACAACAGACTGAAAAATGAATTTGCAGTAGAGAACTTGACCACACAGCAAACCTGAGTGTTGATTGGAGTCACCTTCTTGTTGAGGAACTCCGTTCTAGAGCTGGAAACCCCGCTCTGATACCATGTTGGAAATAGAGAATAGAATCACTCACTCCTCACACTCCCAATTGCAGCTCAAACAACATGAGTCTACTCCTCTCCTTGCGCGCTTGCCATTGCAAGGCAGGTTTGTGGAGGTGATCAGAAACGAGGGAGGAGTGGAGGTCCTTTTATAGGCTGGTGCCTCAAACTGGCCGACTAGGCCAGTCGGTTGCAGCCCTGATGCCAAAAGTGAAGGTTGTTGTGCAAAAACGAGCCGAACAGGAATGTTTGTCGCGATAGAAATGCTTTTCGAGGCCAGCACTAGCATGGGAGGTGTGGGGGAGCAAGAGGCAACTTGATTTGATACCAAATGCGAGAGTTGGAGGTGGAGAAAAATGCTTCGAGCAAGTAAAACACGAAGACTCACCAATTGAAGTTGCAAGAATGGGAAACTCAAAGAGTAAACAGTCGATACAGACCAAGAACAGGTCGCCTCAAAATGCGCACCAAATGCTTATACAGTAGGTGGCCTGTGAAGAAACAGTGAGAGCAGGTCATAGAGGATAGAATCACTCACTCCTGATCGCAGCTCAAACAAAATTCAAAGAGAAGGGGAGAGAAAGACAGATATATATTCATCCACAGATGTGGGCAGACAAAAGCTCAAGAGGGAGGAGTGGAGGCCCTTTTATAGGAGGGCCTGGTGCCCTCAAACTGGCCAACTAGGCCAGTCGGCTGCAGCCTGCTGCACCGACCTCTAAAGGGGCCAAAATGGCCTCCCCTAGGTCGGTTTCTAGGCCAGCCTCCTGGCCTATATAAGGCCCCATATGTTGGGCCTTTGTGCTGCTGCTGGCTGGTCCTGGTACTGCTGCGTATGCCCCTGCATGGTGCTGGCGCAATCCCCCACACAGCCAGGTACC
The DNA here is from genome assembly GCF_047967505.1 of Dipteris shenzhenensis. Lineage (NCBI taxonomy): Eukaryota > Viridiplantae > Streptophyta > Polypodiopsida > Gleicheniales > Dipteridaceae > Dipteris > Dipteris shenzhenensis. Next base: position 60,026,667 of record NC_141600.1, on the reverse strand, counting down.
CTCAGCGCTTTTCCCCCTACAGTTTCCCCCTTGTCCCCTCCAATCGGGGGCTCACAGGTGGGGCAGTGACATTTCTAACAGTTGCAAGATTGAGAAACTCAAGAGTACAAAGGGTTGTCAACATGGACAAAACCCTTAAACCCTAGGTCAACCTAGACTAGGTTAAAAACCCACATACACCTAACTAGATGATTCCACAAACAATGAATGTAAGTTGAAAGGACTAGTATTGCAAATTGTAGATGGGGAATAAGGATGTATCACGTAATCCCAACCTGGAATTAAAGAAATATTCCTGCTTCATGCAAATAAACATTTTGAGCTGTGGGATTTGAGTAAGAAGTTTACACAGCAAGGTCGATACTGTTATGTATAATTTAAGCTGAGTTGAAAACAGGTAAAGCAGTTTATAAGTAGATGTTTAATTTCACAGCATGGCAATGGTTGATATGGTCTAGATAAGGAATGACCAGGAAAACACCAGGTATCTTTTTCCTTCCATTCCAATTGATCATGTTTTTACATCTTCTAGCCAGTTTCCATTTTCCATTTGTTTGTTAATAACCACACATTTTCTGTAAGTTGCTAATGCGTCTATGAGAAGCTTAGTACCTTATACAGTATTGAGCATATAAAGTTGACAAATGCATCTTATGATTCTAACCTTCTTGTGCAGATGAAAAAGGTAGAGTAAGAGAACAGGAAAAAGCTGATTACTTGCTAGTGCCCAGCTTATTTGAACCACCTACATAGTTGCATTTTAATGTAGTGCAAGGAAAATGGAAGGCAGATTGTGATACACATGTCTGTGCGACAAGGGTTTTTTGGTTTTACTGTACTGTAATTTTTCTGAAATTGGATTCTGGCACGAACTGTGTTGTTTAAACCACACATGTCTTAGAGTGCAAACTGTTAATTGAAGTATGTTTTCTCCTGCCATCAAATTGCATCAGGTGGTGCATCTTACATTGTGAATGTTGCAGGCATGAATGGTGTATGCTGAAATGTCTTCTATCCTTTCGTCTGAAGCAGGTATGGAGGTACGAAAGACTTATAGAGTATAAACTGTAGCTGCAAGTACTGCTGAATTTTCTATGCTGAAAATCTAAATTTATATGATTGGACTTATTCTAGTCTTACAAAGGTATATATATGCTAGCCACAGAACCTCTTTGAGTTGCTTCTTTTGTAATATGGGGCAGATTCTGACACAGTATAATGAATCTCATATTGCTTCTGGAGGACGGCAAATCCTTGTGTCTGGTGAAACATTCAGTGATCTGCAAGGGCGTCTTCTTGAAGGTGACAATTGCGTCTGCACATGCACATGCACACACATCAGCACATTGATTGGTTTCTATCCGTTACATGTTCTGTCTTAGGGATTGGGTACAGACGTGAAGTCAAACTTGCAGAAGCATGAGAATCGGTTTATCATTTGCAATAGTTTATAAAAAAACACGGTGTGCCAACTCTTGATGGTGCAGGGGAACCCCAATGCAAAAGCTAGCTGTGTCTTAACAATAAATTCTTTTGCTGCAGGCCTTGATTTGTTTGTGGATGGACCGCCATTTACATTGCAGAGACTCTGTGAGGTGAAACTAACTCACTTGTAAATTAGAGATAGAAATACACTCATTGCACGTTTGAGCAATATGGGGCATTTAAGCCTCTCAGTCTATTCTTGGTTACCCATGTAGGAGCTTAAATAGGCATAATATTTTACTGTCCATATGTTCATATACAAATCTGTAGTACTTATGCCCCCTTTTGTGGAGACATCCTAAGAACTGGCCTGTATTTTTTTGCCGGAACTATAGCTTCGATGAGCTGTGTATTACTTCTGTTTTATATGCAGGACATCAACAACGTCAACGAGAAGAGAAAAAAAGAAAGCTTATTAACGTTTGAAGGCCAAAAAAGACTTTGAGACCAAGGAAAACTGAATCCAACCTAAGAATACATCTTGGGACATGGAGGAACTGGGGTTTCTATCAAACCTCTTTGAGACTACTGATGGTGAAATGAAATGAAAGTTAGGAGCAATATGAATAAGAAAGATGAAGCTCCCAATATGGGGGAGCTCTTCATCATATCCGTTTTTGTCATGCTTCAGTCGTCAGTAGTCTAAGCTCCACGTGACCGTTTTGTCTTTTGCTGGCCTAGTGTGAGAGAGTTGGCGTCTCCTGAAAGTTGCATGTGATCTCTTCTTTTCTGGGGCCGTGGTCCATGGTGATCCTCATGAGTCTAGACTTGAGTTGGGTGACCTCATGTACGAAGAGTGCGGCACATTTTTGGTTTGGGTGGTCAATGATCTTGTTCATGTCTATGTATCCAAGGGTGAAGATGCAGTGATACCTCCCGTGGATCTCATAGTATTTTCAGCATGTCATCAAGGCATGTTCCTCAGTCTCCACCTCATGTGTATCAGAGAGAGTGTAGAGTCTCATATCTTTACGATGTTGTGTGGCTACAATCTGAGGTCTTGCCTTGATTTGGGATCGGGGAGATAAGATTCAGAGCTGCCATGTGGCAAAAGTTGCAAAGCAAGAAAGAACAAGGAAAAACAGAACTTGGAACCAACTCACGCTGTTTGTGGCAGAGGGGCGAGCTCCTTCCTTGCACCTATCCTCTGTCCAGGCTCCCCGCAGGGTGCAGGTGTCTTCCAGCAATCAGGGGAAGAGAGAAATGAAGGTAGAGAGCGGAGGGTGAACAAGAAAGAGTTGTAGAGGAAAGATGGTTCACAGATCTGCCCCGAAATGATTGCCTCGAGATCTGTGCATGAGTCCTCTTAAGAGAGGGTGCCAAAAGTAGGAGGGAAAGTTCCTCCTGCAGCCTGCACTGGTCTAGAACAGCTCCAAAAGCCACCACGTAGCCAGAAACATGTGCACAAAGGTCCAACACAGCAAAAGACAACCTCGGGCACCTGTTGGAGGCAGTTGAATACGTCTGTACGGACTCCGTACAACCGTACGGACGTCCGTACGAAAATTTTCAAAAATGACTTCTGGCACTTCTTAGAAGTGTGTACTAGCCTTGGAATAGTCAAAACAGCTGAAAACGGCTGAAAACAGGCTTGAAACAGCTCAAACAGCTCAAAAAGTGCACAAGAACAGCTAAAAACGTCCAACACCTTTGGGAGAGTGAGGGGAGAGAGATGGAAGGTGGGGGAAGGACATGCATACACATTCATGACAAATGGCACCTCCTCCTTGCCATTTGCCCCTTCATTAAAGTCCTAACCCCCATACCAAGGACAACGTTGGTTGTCCTTGGGCCCAACTTTTAGACCCCTCTTTTAAAGCCTTTGCCTTGTCCCTAGGACGTAGTGGTGCACCTAGACTTTGCCCTTAGGAACTTCTAGGAAGTGTGCACTTCCTCTAGCCAGTCCCTCACGGCCAAACCATTACAACACTTAACCATGGTTAACCCTGGGTTAAGCGTAGGTTGAGTTACGAAGATACTTTACATCATTTTTCACGTCCTCGTGACATACGCTCCTCTTAAAACAGCAAAGTACCTAGGTTGTTGCTGAAAAAGTACAAATAGGCAAAAATAGCCCATACTAGAATATACATCATCTGTTAGATACAACCTGCAATGATAATATGGGTTAGGAGAGCTCGAGAGTCCATCCATACATCAATGCATCCTCTATGTCGAGTGTCGCGAACACCCATCATGGAGACCTCACGGCAGAAATACTGTCAACAAGCAGCATCTCGGGTGAGACAATCGGTGCCACCAAGCGATCTCCATATGAGTAGTTTGAATCAAGGAAGGGGAAGTGCTACCCTCCTCTTGAGCACCAGGCAATGCTCCAGTTCTTTGCTCTGTTGAACCTGTAGGAGCCTGTACCGTAGTTGGCGCAAGCTGAAACGTGTCGAGGTAGAGCTGCAAAATCTAAGGTGAGTCTGCTAGGTCACCCTCCTCCATCCACCTCGCATCTAGTGCAGGATAATTTCTGAACTTCACCAGGTAGTGACGGGAAACTCTGCCTTTCACTTTTCTTTCCATATGTACCAAAATCTGTTCTGGAACCAAGATTTCATCCAACTCTTCCACCTTGGGCTGATCCTCATGCAACAGGTCAGCATTCACATCACCCTGGAAAGGCTTCAATAAACTCACATGAAAGGCATTGTGTATGGTCCAAGTGGCAGGTAGCTTCAGCCAGTAAGCTACATCATTAATGCGTTCAAAAACCTGAAAAGGACCATAATACCGCATTTTCAGCTTTGTGTACACTTTCGTCTTGCCTTTCAGCTTCTTGAGTCGTGCTTTTTGAAAACGCAGCAGCACCCAATCACCCTCTTTCAAGAGTAACTCACGGCGATGCTTATCGGCTGCCCGTTTGTGCTTCTCTTGGCTTTTCTGGAGGGCTGTTTTGACCTTTTGGTAAGCAACATCCAAACTTTACACAAATCTGTTTGCTTCAAAAATCTTCTCTTTCGTATGCAGAATGGGAGGTACCTTCCGTTCTCCTGCCACAATTTCAAAGGGGGCTTTCCCCGTGGATGAGTGTACAGTGTTGTTGTACGCGAACTCAACAAGTGGCAAAAATTGCTCCCATTTTGATTGCTGATCCGAAACAGCATTTGAGAAGATCAAGGGCAGTGGAATTGGCTTCTTCGGACTGCCCATCAGATTCAGGATGGAAAGAGGATGAGAAATTTAGCGTGGTACCCATATTCTCAAAGATACCTCTCCAGAAAAGCCTTGTCATCCGAAGTTCTCTATCACTGACAATTGATTGAGGCATCCCGTGATGTTTAAACACATGAGACATAAAGAGTCTCGCCAACTATTCTGCTGTAATTTTCTTTCTGGCGGGAATGAAGTGGGCCTGCTTGCTGAATCTGCAAATAATGGTCCATATCCCATCATGTCCAGGTGGTGTACGAGGAAGATCAAAGATAAAATCCATGGCAATGCTTTGCCAAGGTTGATCGGGAATAGGTAGAGGCTGTAGCAGTCCAGCCGGCTTCTGCTTGTCATATTTCACCTTTTGGCAGGTGATGCATGTCCTGACATATGCCTCGACATCTTTCCTCAATGATGGCCAAAAGAAATAGTGTTCCACAGCTTTGATGGTGGCATCAATGCCTCTGTGTCCTGCATAGGGTGGAGCATGACTCTGTCAACACTTTGGGCCTCAACTGTTTCGTGACACACAATCTGCCATGCATCATCAAAAATCCGTCTTTGAGAGTATAGTGCTCATGCCTCTGTCCATCAACCAACTGATCATAAATCCGTGAAAAATCAGCATCATTGGCATATTGATCCTTCATGGCATCAAGCTCATCATGATATGCAATGGTCATTGCTGAAACTTGTGGCTTAACAGACACTGCATCTGGAGTGGGCTTGCGTGAGAGTGCATCTGCAACAACATTCTTCTTCCCAGGCACATGCACAATCTGAAAATGAAACATAGAAAGAAAATTTGCCCACCTCATATGCTTCTCAGACAACTTTCTCTGAGTGAGAAAGTAACGCAGTGATTGATGATTGGTTTGAACATGAAAATCAGCACCCAAAAGATAATGCTTCCAGGTTGAAAGAGCATGGATGACAGCCAACATCTCTTTCTCATAGATGCCAAAATTCATTTCAGCATCCTGGAGCACTCTACTCTCGTATGCCGCAACTCTTCCATCCTGCATAAGTACCCCTCCTATGTTGTTCCCCCATGCATCTGCTTGGACAACGAAGGGTTTGCAAAGATCTGGCAAAATAATCATAGGATTTGAGCAGAGTTCGCTCCTTCAGTAGGTCAAAGGCTGCAATTTCTTTGGGACCCCATTTGAAAGTGACCCCTTTCTTCTGTAAGGCATGTAAAGGAGATGCAATCTCTGCAAAATACCGAATGAACCTCCTGTAGTACGAGCACAAGCCCAGAAAGCTGCGTACTTCATGGATGTTCTTCAGGTGTGGCCAATTCCTGATGGCCTCTACCTGGGCAAGGTCCATCCTAACTCCATCCTTGGAAACAATGTGCACGAGAAAATGGAGCTCATGCATGAAGAATTCACTTTTCTTGGCATTGACAAGTAGCTTATGCTTCCGTAGCTCCTCGAGAACAAATGCCAGGTGCTTCCTATGTTCAGCCTCATCCTGAGAGAACGCGATGATGTCATCGAAGAAAGTGCCAACAAAGGCTCGGTGCTCTCTAAAAATCCTGTCCATCATTTTGTTGAAGGTGGCAGGTGCATTGGTTAACCCAAATGGCATGACAAGAAACTCGTACAAACCAAATGTGGTACGAAATGCTGTTTTGTGAACATCCTTTGGTTGAATTCTGATTTGGTGATAACCACTCTTCAGATCAATGCGATTGAACATTCCAGACCCCTGTAACCTATCCAAAATATCATCTATCCGAGGTATAGGGAATCTATTCTTAATGGTAATCTTATTGAGGGCTGTATAGTCAATGCACATCCGCCAGGATCCATCCGTCTTTTGGACCAAGAGCATGGGTGAGCAGTAAGGTGAAGAGCTGGGCTGAATCAGCCCCTTCTCCAGCAGGTCCTTGACCTGGTTCATAATTTCCTCTTGCTGGGCTGCACTGACCTTGTAAGGAGGTCGGTTAGGAGGACTGCTACCAAGGATTATATCTATGAGAAAGAGATGTTGACTGTCATCCATGCTCTTCTGACTTGGAAGCATTATCTTTTGGGTGCTGATTTTCATGTTCAGACCGATCGTCAGTCACTGCGGTACTTTCTCTGAGTGAGAGTCTCAAGTCCTCAGGCTTCGTGTTCTAGTTTTTTGTCTTTGTTAGCTATTACTGCTTTGCCCAAGAGACTCTGTGTTTAGAAACCCAGTATAGCTGCTTATGCTTGGGCACTAATTTTGACATAAGTGTTGCTTTGCTTGCTAAGTAAGTCTACCTTTTGTTTTTCAAAATTTTTTTGCTACTTCATTTTTATTCTGTTTCGTTTTCTCTTTTATTTACTTTGTAGAATTTTTGGACAACAAAAATCTGAATTTGTACGATTGGATATATTCCCATCTTACAAAGGTATATTTGTTCACTATTACTGCGTTGCTGTTGATGAGTTTGGGCATGTTCTTGGATTCATCTAGATATCTGCAAACGTACCAGCGAGTGAACCCACTGATGCACCTAGTGTTGGAGAAGAAGTCACCAATGGTGTCTCCGAGGGTCTCGGTTTCTCTCTATATGAGCCCTACTATTCTGAGATTAAGGGCTCTCTTGTCTATCCTTTTGTTCCTTCATACATGAAGTAAACTTATCCATCTTGGATTTCACCAAAACTTGTAGTTTGAAGATGATGTTGTGATTGGTGTCTTCTTTCCCCTCTTTTTGCCTTCTTTTGCTTTTAATGCCTTGATCTAGTTTTTCCTCTACTGTGTAAACATCTCCTGTGAGGTGGACTCATGGACATCGTGAAGAGGCTGGAGATGTGATGTGGTGAGCACAGCCTCAAATGGGGCGTGTGCTTTCTACTCCTATATTTGTATTCATAGTGGTGTGGCACTGGTGAACAACGGGCTCAAGATCTCGTGTCCCATGATGGCCACTCAATGTGGCTTCTTCCCTCATAAAGAAGGCATCTGTGATCTTTGTTGTTTGGTGCCCAGGTATCTTGATTTGTGACTGAGTGCATGTGTGCCCTTCTATGTCTCGTGAACTCAGACTTGAATGATGAAGCACGTCATTGGTCCAGAAAGTCAATGATTCAACTCAATGTCTTGGAACACACTCCCACACGCCCACACGCCAACTCAATGTCTTGGGGACACACACACACACACACACACACACTTTTTATATAGTGAAAGCCATATTTATTTACATTACAAAAAGACTGTCCCCAAAGCGGAGATTAGCGGATACAAAATCAAAAAATCTTAGTATAGGACAAGTAGACGAGGACAAGTAGACGGCATATTGTATCTGGTGAATGGACAAACAATCATAGAATGATTTCTTGAGTGACATCCGACAAAAGAAGAACATGGAAGTAGTGGGCTCATGAAAGACAGTTTGATTCCTATCTTTCCATATAGTTCAGAGTGCCCAATATCTAACCCATATAAAGAACAAATCAAAGTTTGGTGGTCGCGGGTAAATTCCAAAGAGCTAGAAAAGCTTTCCAAATGTAGCAGAAGGAAAGTGTGCCTGAAGACGCTACTGAAGTAGCAAGAAAAATTCCCGAGTGATGGGGCAAGTCAAGAAAAGATGAAGCATAGATTCCCTTTTTCTCACTCAGAGAAAGTACCGCGGTGACTGACGATCGGTGTGAACATGAAAATCAGCACTCAAAAGATAATGCTTCCAGGTAAAACTCACTCAGAGAAAGTACCGCAGTGACTGACGATCGGTCTGAACATGAAAATCAACACCCAAAAGATAATGCTTCCAGGTCGGAAGAGCATGGATGACAGTCAACATCTCTTTCTCATAGATGCCAAAATTCATTTCAGCATCCTATAGCACTCTACTGTCGTATGCCACGACTCTTCCATCTTGCATAAGTACCCCTCCTATGCTGTTCCCACATGCATTTGCTTGGACAGCGAAGGGTTTGCGAAGATCTGGCAAAATAATCACAGGATCTGAGCAGAGTCGCTCCTTCAGTAGGTCAAAAGCTACAATTTCTTTAGGACCCCATTTGAAAGTGACCCCTTTCTTCTGTAAGGCATGTAATGGAGATGCAATCTCTGCAAAATACCGAATGAACCTTCTGTAGTACGAGCACAAGCCCAGAAAGCTGTGTACTTCATGGATGTTCTTCAGGTGTGGCCAATTCCTGATGGCCTCTACCTTGGCAAGGTCCATCCTAACTCCATCCTTGGAAACAATGTGTGCGAGAAAATGGATCTCACGCATGAAGAATTCACTTTTCTTGGCATTGACAAGCATCTTATGCTTCCGTAGCTCCTCGAGAACAATTGCCAGGTGCTTCCTATGTTCAGCCTCATCCTGAGAGAACACAATGATGTCATCGAAGAAAGTGCCAACAAAGGCTCGGTGCTCTCTAAAAATCCTGTCCATCATTTTGTTGAAGTTGGCAGGTGCATTGGTTAACCCAAATGGCAGGACAAGAAACTCGTACAAACCAAATGTGGTACGAAATGCTGTTTTGTGAACATCCTCTGGCTGAATTCTAATTTGGTGATAACCACTCCTCAGATCAATGCGACTGAACATTCCAGACCCCTGTAACCTATCCAAAATATCATCTATCCGAGGTATAGGGAATCTGTTCTTAATGGTAATCTTATTGAGGGCTGTATAGTCAATGCACATTCGCTAGGATCCATCCTTCTTTTGGACCAAGAGCACGGGTGAGTAGTAAGGTGAAGAGCTGGGCTGAACCAGCCCCTTCTCCAGCAGGTCCTTGACCTGGTTCATAATTTCCTCTTGCTGGGCTGCACTGACCTTGTAAGGAGGTCAGTTAGGAGGACTGCTACCAAGGGTTATATCTATGAGAAAGAGATGTTGGCTGTCATCCATGCTCTTTCGACCTGGAAGCATTATCTTTTGGGTGTTGATTTTCATGTTCAGACCGATCGTCAATCACTGCGGTACTTTCTCACTCAGGTGCTGATTTTCATGTTTAGACCGATCGTCAATCACTGCGGTACTTTCTCTGAGTGAGAAAGTACCGTAGTGATTGACGATCGGTCTGAACATGAAAATCAGCACCCAAAAGATAATGCTTCCAGGTCGAAAGAGCATGGATGACAGCCAACATCTCTTTCTCATAGATGCCAAAATTCATTTCAGCATCCTGGAGCACTCTACTCTCGTATGCCACGACTCTTCCATCCTGCATAAGTACCCCTCCTACGCTGTTCCCACATGCATTTGCTTGGACAGCGAAGGGTTTGCGAAGATCTGTCAAAATAATCACAGGATCTGAGCAGAGTCGCTCCTTCAGTAGGTCAAAAGCTGCAATTTCTTTGGGACCCCATTTGAAAGTGACCTCTTTCTTCTGTAAGGCATGTAAAGGAGATGCAATCTCTGCAAAATACCGAATGAACCTCCTGTAGTACGAGCACAAGTCTAGAAAGCTGCGTACTTCATGGATGTTCTTCAGGTGTGGCCAATTCCTGATGGCCTCTACCTTGGCAAGGTCCATCCTAACTCTATCCTTGGAAACAATGTGCGCAAGAAAATGGATCTCATGCATGAAGAATTCACTTTTCTTGGCATTGACAAGCAGCTTATGCTTCCGTAGCTCCTCGAGAACAATTGCTAGGTGCTTCCTATGTTCAGCCTCATCCTGAGAGAACACGATGATGTCATCGAAGAAAGTGTCAACAAAGGCTCGGTGCTCTCTAAAAATCCTGTCCATCATTTTGTTGAAGGTGGCAGGTGCATTGGTTAACCCAAATGGCATGACAAGAAACTCGTACAGAGCAAATGTGGTACGAAATGCTGTTTTGTGAACATCCTCTGGCTGAATTCTGATTTGGTGATAACCACTCTTGAGATCAATGTGACTGAACATTCCAGACCCCTGTAACCTATCCAAAATATTATCTATCCGAGGTATAGGGAATCTGTTCTTAATGGTAATCTTATTGAGGGCTCTATAGTCAATGCACATCCACCAGGATCCATCCTTCTTCTGGACCAAGAGCACAGGTGAGCAGTAAGGTGAAGAGCTGGGCTGAATCAGCCCCTTCTCCAGCAGGTCCTTGACCTGGTTCATAATTTCCTCTTGTTGGGCTGCCTGACCTTGTAAGGAGGACTACTACCAAGGATTATATTTATCGTGTGGTCTTCTGGCCTTTCAGGGGGCAACTCCTGTAGAAGTGAGTAAGAAAAACAGGCCCTAAACTGAAAAAGAAAATCTGTCCGCTGTTTTTCCAGCTTAGAAAAATGAGACTCTTCTTCTACTGACTCCTTTTTAGATGCAAACACTAAGTACGCTGAAAGATGTTTTTGCATTACGTTGCCAATGGCAGAAGCAGATACAACAGGGATGGATTCTCCCTTCAATTTAGCATCTAGAACATGGGCTTGCCACGGTGAGTGATTGTGATTGTTTTATTCTTTGTATCCAAAACAGCCCAACACGAAAGTGCCAAGGTATCCCCAGTAACACATCACAACCATTTAACGGCATAATATAGAACTCTTATGTGTCCACGTAGCTTTGAATATGCATCCGCAGCTTGCCTATCACTGGAGTAACTGACTGGCTGAGTTTTGGACAAGCGATATGTGCATCACACAAAGGACCCATCTCTTCTGCCCTTATTCCTAACTTTCCAGCCAGCTCTAGAGAGATGAAATTGGCCTTGGCTCCCGGATCGAAAAACATCAGAGCTGTCTGGTCTCTTATCTTGCCCCATGCCCGGCATAACTTTGTAGCATCTGTATTCTGAACAGCCCCAATCAAGTCTGGCAAAAGACCGGCAGTGGGCTTGGGCTTTTTATTCTTCTGATCAGTCCTCTTTTCCTCCTTGTGCTCACCCTGCTCAGAATGAGGGAACTTCCACTTCTTATGTGGGCATCCAAAAGCTCTGTGGCCTTTCTCCTTGCAAATATAACACTTGTTGGCATCATAGAGAATTTGCTTTTCCTCATCAGACATGCGGGTCGATACTCGCCTCTGTCCTCCAACAAACTTTGCCTTCATGGGCTGCGAAAACTTTCTGAACTTCTTAGGGGATTCCGTCTTGCTGCCCTTTGACCTTGATGTTCCTATGAGCTTCCTTTGAACCTAGAAACTTTCCCTTGCATTAGTGCATAAGCCGTAGTGGCATTCTCAACCAACTGAGACATATTGGAAACCCTTGTCTTTGTGCAGTAGGCCTGAATCTGCTTTGGCAACCCACAGCAATATCTTTCAATTTGCTTGGACAGCGGTACATGTGTGTAAGAATTCACTGGCAGTAGGGCTTCCCAAAACTTCTTATTGTAGTCCTCCAAATTTCTGCAATTTGCAGATCCAACCTGTACTAGGCGGTCATGATATCCACCTCAAAAGTGGTAGTGAGCCATGCTGCTGAGAAGACTTGCTTGAATTCGACCCAAGTGGTAGGTGCTCTGCCTTGCAAGAGGAGGTTGGTCCACCATTGGAGCGCATCAAAAAGGTGGCTGCCTTTCGGACTTTGGAGGATTCTGTGAAGTGTCCACGTGAGTAGGCAGCATCAAACTGTTGCACAAATGTCAAAGCCTTCAATCTGTCCTGCATCCCATTGAAAGTCTCAAACCCCACAGTTGCCCCTCCCTCCTTGTAATCTTTCAATTTGCCTTTAGGGGTGAGATTGTGATAAATGGGGGGCTGTAAAAATGGTGGGGGCATCATTGCTCCCGCATTCTGAGCCATTCCAACCGTACTCATGGTGGGGTTTGGCATTCCAGGTCCCACTCCTTGCATCTGTGGCATCTTCCAAGTATTGCCCATTGTCCCAAGCATTCCTGTCTGCATTCCAGGATGCATCCCAATGTTTGAATACATCATATTGGCATTTGCAGTGGGCATTCCACCCCTCATAGGTTGCTGGAAATTCTGCATTTCCGGCTGCGTGCTGCCCATAAAGCTACCTGGCATTCTGGGTGCCTCTGCGGATGGTGCCACCATTGCCTAAAAAACTAATCCCCCTCCGAAATATCCTGGATGCATCGTGGGCTGAGGAAGGGCTTGCTGTTCCTGATTGACTGAATGAAAGTTATTGGCATTACCTGCTACAGGGGTGATCGAGGGCATCTCTGACGGCTGTCCACCGAAAGAAACATGCCTAGGAGTCTTCTTATGCTTCTTATGTTTCTTTTGAGATGACTTTTTGCTTCCAGGGGAGGCAACCATAGGGGGAGGAGCTTGCATAATCTTCGTGACAACATGTTGCAACTGCAACAGGGCTCCTGCTACACTTTGCATTCGTAGCTGAAAAAGTGCATTGGGATCAAGCTCCTCTGCCTCATCTACCTCATCCTGTGAGTCCTCTGTGGCATGCTCAGGAGAGATTGGATGTGCCCCACTGTCTTGCTGGTCATCACCCCCGTTGGTACTGTGCTCCTCTTCAAAGCTCTCTGATGCTCTGTCTTCGTCCTGCCCCTCCTGCTCTGAAATGGTCAATGACCTCTCACGGTGTGACATGCTTGCTAAGATTGATGGCTATAGCAACAATTGCATTGAAGGTGTCCTTCACCCAACACTACCAGGGCTCACCTCTGTAGGAAGATGGTGACGGTCCTGGCAATGGAACCACTGAACCTGGTCTTCGATAAACAAAAGGGCAGTGAACTTCTTCTACTCAGTCATAAACTTCATAAATGGCCACAATGCAAGCTTCAGTCACTTCAATCACTTAGCACAACTTAGAAACAAGCTTCAACAACAACAAAGGTGAGGCTAGAATGCCCTTGCTCAATGAAAATAGTACACAGTGCACCCACTGGCCCCAAATGCCTTGGCGCCCCTTATAGTATTTATTTAATGCTTCTGACTGGAAATGCTTTACAACAAGGGTTCAACCGTGGTTCAACCCTGCATTGTTCTCTCTGCAAATCCTCTACTTGTCTTCAAGGCATCTAATCCAAGTGCACCACTAGAATTCCCACTGGCAAGGCATACTCAAGCATTTTGACACAACTTAGAGGCATTCAGGCATCCAAACCACTGGCAAACTGAGCTCAAGGCAGCCTCGAGGCTATCACATGCATCCACATTGTCCTTAGGCCTTTCATAAGATCACCCTTGCCTCTGGGTGCTTGCCAGAACCTGTAGGAGTCCTGAAAGGACTGCAACCAACACACATGTTAGTGCAAAAAGTTGCAAAGCAAGAAAAAGCAAGGAAAAACAGAACCTGGAACCAACTCCTGCTGTCTGTGGTAGAGGGGCGAGCTCCTTCCTCGCACCTATCCTCTGTCTAGGCTCCCCGCAAGGTGCAGGTAACTTCCAGCAATCAGGAGAAGAGAGAAATGAAAGTAGATGAGAGATTCACGCGGTAGATACCAACTTGGTGGGGTCAGTAGTCTTTGAGAGGCGTTCCCAGAGCTGTTAGTACACAATGCACCCACTGGTCCCAAATGCCTTGGCGCCCCTTACGGTATTTATTTAATGCTTTTGAATGGAAATGCTTTACAACAAGGGTTCCACCCTGCACTGTTTCTCTCTGGAAATCCTCTACTTGTCTTCAAGGCATCTAATCCAAGTGCACCACTAGAATTCCCATTGGCAAGGCATACTCAAGCATTCAATTCTGATCTGGCACAACTTAGAGGCATTCAGGCATCCAAACCACTGGCAAATTGAGCTCAAGGCTATCACATGCATCCACACTATCCTTAGGCCTTTCACAAGATCACCCTTGCCTCTAGGTGCTTGCTAGAACTTGTAGGAGTCCTGAAAGGACTGCAAATAACACGCATGCACTGCGAAAAGCTGCAAAGCAAGAAAGAACAAGGAAAAACAGAACCTGGAACCAACTCTCGCTGTCTGTGGCAGAGGGGCGAGCTCCTTCCTCACACCTATCCTCTGTCCAGGATCCCCGTGGGGTGCAGGTGTCTTCCAGCAATCAGGAGAAGAGAGAAATGAAGGTAGAGAGCGGAGGGTGAACAAGAAAGAGCTGTAGAGGAAAGATGGTTGATAGATCTGCCCCGAAATGATTGCCTCGAGATCTGTGCCTGAGTCCTAAGAGAGGGTGCCAAAAGCAGCAGGGAAAGTTCCTCATGCAGCTTGCACTAGTCCAGAACAGCTCCAGAAGCCACCACGCAGCCAGAAACACGTGCACAAAGGTCCAACATAGCAAAAGACAACCTCGGGCACTTGCTGGAGGCAGCTGAACACGTCCGTACAGTCCATACGAAAATTTTTAGAATTGACTTCTGGCACTTCTTAGAAGTGCGTACTAGCCTTGGAACAGTCAAAACAAACTTAAAACGGCTGAAAACAGGCTTGAAACAGCTCAAACAGCTCAGAAACTGCACAAGAACAACTGAAAACGTCCAACACCTTTTAGAGAGTGAGGGGAGAGAGATGGAAGGTGGGGGAAGGGCATGCATACACATGCATGACAAATGGCACCTTCTCCTTGCCATTTGCCCCTCTATTGAAGTCCTAACCCCCATACCAAGGACAACCAACCCTTGGGCCCAACTTTTAGACCCCTCTTTTAAAGCCTTTTCCTTGCCCCTAGGACCTAATGGTGCACCTAGACTTTGCCCTTAGGAACTTCTAGGAAGTGTACACTTCCTCAAGCCAGTCCCTCAC
This sequence comes from Dipteris shenzhenensis, assembly GCF_047967505.1. NCBI lineage: Eukaryota > Viridiplantae > Streptophyta > Polypodiopsida > Gleicheniales > Dipteridaceae > Dipteris > Dipteris shenzhenensis. The sequence goes on along the minus strand of NC_141600.1, from coordinate 60,011,458 downwards.
GGCCAAACCATTACAACACTTAACTATGGTTAACCTTGGGTTAAGCGTAGGTTTAGTTACGAAGATATTTTACATCACTTTTCACGTCCTCGTGACAATATGTGTAGTGGGATGTGCTCAATGACGGGAGGGGATGGACAAGCTTAAAAAAAAGTGGGTATGGTCATTGTCCAGATGGATGCCAATAGGATGAAGAAAGTTGTGATGTGAGAGGGAAAGGCAAGGGATCCTATGAGGTAGTCAACTACACTTAAACTTCCTCCATGTGGAAAACAAGTGAGCCCGCCAAAAGAAGGCCATCTATCCAAACCATTGCCGATAATCAGATCATGAAACCTGTCCATGTCTATGAAGTTGTGCGAAACCTGTCCATGTCTATGAGGTGATTGAGGCTCGTCGGTCTTGCAGAAACTTGGGAAATACTCGCCTCATCTAATTGAATGTCAAGAAATAGGATTGAGTTATGCTGACAATCAATGATCGGTACGTGGTGGTTTGCAATCCTCAGGTTGAAGTCTCCAAGAAGGAGAACTTTCTGTGGCTCAAGAAATCCGTGATGTCTGGGTATAGGGTAGTATACGACGCCTCACCCTCCTCTTGAAGCTCCCTTCCAAAATTTGAGGTCTTCCAAAAAAGGTTGCAAACTGTGTCATGCGAAGATGTGCTCTTGCTCCGGATCCATAGGAATCTAATGTTTGGGTCCCAAAGAGAGATTGTCGGTAAGGAACTGTAACACTGCTTGATCCTTGTATCCCGCATGTCTCTCTAGTCTTGTCACAATAGGCTGATTCCCACGTATATGCATAGACTTGTGGTAGTGGATGTTCTAGGATCCAATGAGTCTCTGTGTAGAAGACAATGTCTCGTCTTGTGTATGGCTCATAGACTCTGCCTTTGTAGGAAGGTGTGTCAACGGGCCTTTGTCTAGGACCAGTCATGAGTCGTTCCTCACATACCATTGCCCACTTCCCCTTCTTACGGGTGGCATCCCATTGCTATAGGAACCTGTCTCTCCTCTACTTGCAAAGGAGTAAGATCCTCATCCATGTGGAAGCTACATGCTTGCATAGTGCCACTACCCAAGCCTGGGTGTCTCCGGTGAGGTTGTGTCCTACGTGCCATGTCGCCATGGTCTTGTACCCCCAAGGTGGAGGTCACAAAGATATAGCATCTAAGATGATGGAGCTGGTGCATTGAATCTCATGGACTCTAGTGTTGAGAGCCTTGTTGGCTCTATTGTTGCTCAAGTATATTGTATGAAACGGTTGCCTTTGCAAGTGCACGTTTCACGACATCCACCCCTTGGAGGCCCTCCCAATAGTAGATTGCATTGTAGTGATTTGCTTCTCTACAATGAGGCTTCTCCCTTGGGTCAAATTTGTTCCGTGTCAGTGGTTCTCTATCTCCTTCTGGAGATTAGAGGCCTCTACCTAGATCGTGAGGATGTCATGCCTAAGGGTATCTATCTTTGTCTCTACTACTATACCTCTTGAGCTCGCATGTGGTGCATCTCCGTGACCATCTTTTTTGCAAGAGACCTAGGTAGGCCATGTGCTACTCTGGTGGGTATGCATATAACATGGAGGTGGAGGGCAAAGCGTGAGATGGAGAATAACCAGTCTAGGGAGTCTGGCACGGCATGAGTATCTATGGGGGATGAGAGTGCGCGGGGGGGGGGGGAGGATAAACTATGTGAGTGGGAGAGGCAACAAAGTTGGAGAGTGAGGTGAGCTAGGGGGGAATTGTCGGAGAGGCCCTAGGGCTATGGCTCTCCAAGAGGGAGTCAGCAGAGCTAGTTATGTCATGGTATGTGGCAATGCTATCCAATTGATTCTTATCTTTGGTACTATTTGTACCCTTTCCCTTCTCCTTGTCATTCTTGTCCTTGGGTTTTTCTTTTCCCTTTTCTTTCTTCGTTTTCTCGAGCCATGTGGATGGTCCAAGTCATAGCGATAAAGTGGAGGGAAGAATGTCCACTTATCCGGTGTTTTGATGGGTATATAGCAGGGGAGGCAGTAGCACGGAGTGAAGGGGCTTCTTTCCAAACGAATGGAGAGGCCAACAAAGAAGGGGGGGATACTGCCTCTGAGGGAGTGCTAACAGCCTAGAAAGCAGATTGTGATGTAGAGGCAGATAGCAATGGAGGGGCATTGGCAATCATGATGGAGAGGTGGTGATGACAAGGAAGATGCTGAAATTCCGTTTGAGGTACCAGCTGTAGCCAATGCAGCCCATAGGATCAGCAAAGAAGCTTCCAATATGGTACTTAAAGACATTGCAAGATTAAGGGCTAACTTACATTCCAAAATCCTCTAAGAATAGCTCACACTTGGACCCTTATCACCGTTGTCCCGATCCATAAGGCGGGGGATCCATGAGCTTGGAAAGCTAAAGGGCCATTATGCTGGACTTGTCATGTATAAGATTTATTCATCAACACTTGACACTTATGTTAGGGAACATGAGGGATTCAAAGCTGCTAGTTAGATAGGTTTCCAGGCAGATCATGCTATGTTGGACGACATTCTCACGCTAAGAGCTGTCATTAAGGAGGTCGGGACATGAAAGTAGAATGTCTTCTGTTGCTTTGTGGATTTTTGCAAAGCTTTTGACACAGTGCCATGGGATCGGCTATTCAAACTGCTATTTGATCTCGGGTATAGTCAGGAGATCATCTAGGCAGTTTGGACACTATATGAGTTGGTATCGGTCGGAGTCAGGATGTCGACTGGATGGGGAGAGGATATCATGAACTCGAATGGGGTCCGCTAAAGGTTGTCCTTTATCATTGACCTTATTTGGCCTATGCCTTGATGAGCTTATGTCCTTCATCACGACACTATGCAGAGTAGGATCACCTTTAGCTGGTTCTTTGATCTCGGTTCTAACTTCTACTATATGCAGATGACATTGTTCTACTCTTCTCATCAGCTAAGGGTCTCTAGTGACAATTGGATGCACTCTAGAGACACGTGATCTGAAGGTCAACCTTGGTAAAACCAAGGTCATAATCTTCAAGATGTCCTGTGCAGCAAACATCGAGAGCAATTCACGTCCGACAAGGCACCAATTGAGATTGCTGCATTCTATACATACTTCGGAGTCATGGAGGGACTAAAATGAAACCGTTTAGTCTTCACAAGTAGTTGTAGCTTGAATGAAGAGATTTTGGACTACCTTTTGATTAGCCTTCTCCTTTAGTGCAAGCCTTTGTCATGGCTGGGTCTGCCCTTCACCTCCAGAGTGCCGACAGCAACTTAGTACGAAGACTTTGTATAAATGGCTGCTCAAGTATGTGCGGGTGTGTTGATTTGTATGTGTGAGAGCATATGTTTATACTATGGTCTACATCCACTGTTGGGTGCTGATGACATGAGTGGGGATGTCATAGTAGCTTGTCCCTGCTATGTGTGATGGAGTTTATGGTTTTCAACCTTACGAGTGACTATCATGAGATTGAAACTGCCCTATGTTGTGTTTTTAGAGGATGAGTTTGGGCATGTTCCTGGACTCATCTAAGTATATTCTAAGATGAGGTATATTCTATACATACTTGGGGTTCCTCTTCTGAGGCCCTATTTTCATGATGAGGCTAGCCATGAGACTAGCCATGCAAGCTTGTTTGAGGAGAGAGTATGTCACATTTGCCAGACTCGTGCATCAATGCTTTCAGTCCCATTTTCTGTTATGGATCTCTCTTCCTTTTGTCCTTTGCACTTGGGTACCCTCTGGCAGTGACAGCGTGGGGTATGTCTCTATCTATTTTCTCGTCTCAAACATCAGCCTTGGGGGTGGATGTCCGCTTTTGTGGCCCCACCCCTTAACATTTATCTTATCTGGATATTTTCAGTCTATGAGATTCTGGTCTTTCGAAGGCATTAATAAACTTTCTTACAACATAGACCTTTTACTTTGCTCACTATATCCCACAAAGATGCGTTTGTTAACCTTGTCATGAATCTTGTTCCTCTGTTCTTTTGGAACATGGCTGTAGTAGATAGAACTAAAAATGTTATGATGAAAGACACTTGGCTTCTTGCCAAAGGAGGTGCCTTGTCCTTCATTGCTCTACTTAAGGTATAAGCTGCAGTTCACTGCCTCTGCCCAAATGCTAGACATACTCGTTTCTTTAAGCATACACTTGGGTGCAATTAGGTGCATGTTCTTCCTTTCAGTTACACCATTGTGCTGAGGTGTATAAGCTCTAGCAGTAACAATTCTTTGAAGCTTTGATTTTCATGTTTTGTGCCCCTATCACTTGTTCGAACCTTCATCTTTTGTCCAAATTCATGCTAAATTCTTTGAAACTTTGATTCTCATGTTCTTTGCCCCCTATTACTTCTCAGCATCTTTATCTTGTGTCCAGATTCATTCTCATTTATTGCTTTAAACTCTTTGAAATCTTCAAAGATTTCATTTTCTTTTCAATTTCAATTGCCTTTTTTGTATCGCCTTCTTTAGCCTTTGCATTGGCCTTGGGTATTTTTGTGAGGATGTTCTGATCCCCCTCTTCATGGCAAACTCCTAAAGCTGTGAACCTCCTCGTCTTGACGAGCCTTATAAAATAAAATACTAGTGACCTAGGAACAACAATAAAGGCTCCATGTGTCGCGGGAGTAGTTCTTAATGTCCTAACATGCCTCATGAATAAAGTGTCGGTCATGAGCGGTTTGAGCTCTGAGTGATCGAGGCATAACGTTTGCACTGTCTTGCTCATGGACAACCGGCATGTGGTCGTTGCTTAACCTTGCACTGTCTTGCCCTTAGAGGACTCTATATCTCTCCACCCTGGAGCCATTATGGCCATGCAAAGTTCACAATGTGAATCCAATACTCTTATATGGATAATTTTTGTCTTAATTGCATTAAGTTGTTGTGTACCTAAGGTTTTTATCAATGCCTTGAAAATTGTGATAGTTGTATGGCTTGTGTTGATCGAAGGAATTTTTAGGATTTTCTCCATGAGATCTGAACAATATCTAGTGCATGGAGTTCATACAATAGATGGGCTCCCACAATCGCTTGCATTATTGGTCATCCCTTGAACTATATTATCTTTTGTAGCATTGTGAGAGGCCTTTTGGTGTGTCTATTCAAAACTCCCTATAGAAAGTGCCCATCAACATGTTGAAAACGAGGGAGCAAGAAGAAAGAGTGAGCTAGAGAGCAGAGCAAAATGTAGATTGCAATAGACAAGATAAGGTGAGTATTACATTGGCCACTGCCTAGAATGTGCCAATAATTCTAATACCCCCCTGCAGTGCCAATGTGATGTACAAGGAAGTGATCAATTACCAAAATGAGATAAGTTCAAGGCACTGCGAAATGCCTCAAACTTCTCACGTGGAAGTGCTTTGGTGAAGATGTCTGCAACATTGTCATGTGTTGACACATAGATCATACTGATCTCCCCTGCATGCAACTTCTCTCTGACATAATGATAATGAACCTCAATGTGCTTCGTGTGAGCATGAAACACATGATTCTTTGCCACTGCTATAGCACTCTGACTATCAGTGAGAATCCGAGAAGGACCCTCCAATAAGAGATGAAGATCAACAAACAAACAACGCAGCCAAACACATTCAACTGTCGCTGTGAAAGCTGCCTTGTACTCAGCTTCACATGAGGAAGTAGCCACAATAGATTGTTTCTTGCTCAGCTAAGAAATGCAAGCTTTGCCCAAAAAGAAACAATTACCACTAGTGGACTACTTGGTGTCATAGTCTCCAGCCCAATCTGAGTCACTGTAAGCATGCATCTGCAAGTCACCCCCCCAGGGAAACATCAAGCCATAAGACTTTGTGCCTTGCAAATAACGGAAGATGCATTTTACAGCTTGCCAATGTGTTGTCTTTGGGCTGTGTATATACTTGTTCATCTGAGATACTGCATATTGAATATCGGGCTGTGTATTGCACAAATAAATGAGGCATCCAACAGCCTGGCTATAAAGTGTCGCATCTACTGATTCACCAGCATCATAGATAGTAAGCTTCAGCCCTGGCTCCATGGGAGTGGCTATCGGCTTACAATCTTGCATGTTGAACCTATCCAAGAGCTTTTGCACATACTTGGATTGAGACATAATAATGCCACGCTTGTCTTGTATGAACTGGATCCCCAAATAGAAATTTAACATGCCCAAATCTGTCATGTCAAATTCAACTTTCAATTCAGCCTTGAAATCTGCAATTATTTCCTCATTTGACTCTGTGAGCAGCATGCCATCTACATAAAGAATGATGACCAAAATATCCCCCCCATCCTTCTTGATGTAGAGGGTGCTTTTCGTGGGACTATTGTGTAACCCCTTACTTGCTAGGAAGGCATTAATCTTGGCATACCATGCACATGGGTCTTGTTTCAGCCCATATAAAGCTTTATTCAGCTTGCAAACTTGAAGTGCATTGCCCGAAAGTTCAAAACCAGGAGGTTGTTTGACATAAACCTCTTCTTGCAAGTCCCCATTAAGGAAAGCTGTTTTAAAGTCCAACTGATGGACATTCCAAACAAAATTTGTAGCCATGGCAATAACTTACCTGATGATGGTCATTCGGGATGTAGGAGCAAAAGTCTCTTCATAATATGCTCTTTTTCTGAGCATAGCCTTTTCCGACCAGCCGTGGCTTGTACCTTTCAATGGACCCATTTGGCTTCCTTTTCACTTTGAAAACCCATTTGGTACCAATGGCATGTTTCCCTGGTGGCAAATCCGCAATATCCCAAGTCTGATTTTTCTCAATGGACTGCTATTCATTGTGCATGGCATTCATCCAATGCACATTATCCTTGGCTTCTTCAAAAGTGTCAGGTTCTTCTTCGTCAAGAAGAGTACCTGCATAAGTTGACTCAATAGAAGGAGCCCCCCCTATGTGTCTTACTGCACTACGAGTCCTGCCAGGCAAAGGTGCTTCAAGTCCACTCTCCCTAAGAGTTTGTAGCAACCAATTCGGAACTGTTTTGGCTGCATTTATCTCTTGAATCTCTTGCTTGACAACATTATCCACTGCGTGTGGAGGAACAAAATCAGCATGTGGCTGAATTGGGGCATGTGGACCAGGAGGAGGTTGCTGTAAATTCTGATTTTGAGCATGAGCCTCTGCTGGGGAACCAAAAGTTATAGGAAGCATCCCCTCAAAGACATCATCTGGAAAATCTAGAATAGTAAATTTAGCATGTGTATGAGCTGAATTCTCTGAAAAAATAACATCTCTACTCACAAAAATCTTGCGAGTGGCAGGATTGTAGAGACGATAGCCTTTGCTTTGTGCACTATACCCAACAAAGATACACGTAAGTGCCTTATCTGACAACTTATGTCGAAACTCCACAGGCACGTGGGCATATGCAACTCAACAAAAAACTCTAAAGTGATCCACTGAAGGCTTTCTCCCATGCCAAGCCTCATAGGGAGGGATTGTCTTTAAAGCCTTAGTGGGAGCCCGATTCAAAACATAATTGGCACACATGAGGCTTTCCAGCCAAAATCTATGAGGCAACTTCTTACTAATGAGCATGCATCTATCCATCTCCACGAGAGTGCGATTTTTCTGCTCAGCTTTGCCATTTTGCTGAGGGGTAAGCCTCACTGTAAGCTGCCTTTCTCCTTCAAAAATGCCTTAAATTCATGAGACATATACTCCCCCCCTCTATCAGTGCGAAGTGTCTGCACCTTGAGTACTGTCTCATTTTCAACGATGCCCACAAAGTGTTTGAAATGCATAAACACATCTGATTTTTTCTATAGACTATTTTTTTTGCGCAAAAAGTAGTGCTAGTTATATTGCTTGAAAACGAGAGTACAAGAGGGCCTTTCTATAGACTATAAATGTAACATAATACAGATAACCACCAAAAGCAAGTGTCCTCATGGGACTGCAGACATCACTCTGTATAAGCTGTAATTTGCAAGTAGCTCGTACTACACCATCCTTTTTAAAGGGAAATCTATGCATCTTACCAACGATGCATCCCTCACATGCATGAGGAGGAGGTGACTCCAAAGGAGGCAATGCATTAACCATAGCATGCTTTTGAAGTGTCATCAAGCTGCCATAGCTCATGTGCCCATATCTGGCATGCCATAACTCCACATTTTACATGGCAGCAGTGGGAGTGCTTACTGCAAGTGCAAGATCGGATCTTTTCTCATAAATATCAAGCTGAAAAAGACCCCGATACAAAGTGCCAGACAACATCAAAGCATAATCATTCTCTTTGTCTCGGACTGCACACTTAGCATCATCAAATATGACCTAAAATCCTCCTCGATTGAGAGAGGACACTGAAAGTAAATTCTTCTTTATACCTGGCACATAGAGAACATTAGTAATTATGAAATCTGTGCCATCCGTGGAGGTAAGTATGATGTCACCCTCTCCACACACTGAATAAGAAGAATTGTTTGCACATGTCACCTTCTTTTTAGCGGGTGGTGCATGCAGAGATGCAAAAAGACTCTTCCTTGAAGTGATGTGCTTGGATGCACCACTATCAAAATACCAAGTGTTTAGTGTCTCATTGACACTGAAAGAGCATGCATCCTTCGAAGGGTCATAGCTGCAAGTCAGGAAAGCATACGAGTCATCCTCAAGGAGTCCTCAAGAGTGGCTGTAGTATCTGGACCAGCCACTGGAAAATCTGAAATGCAAGACAAAAGGGCATAATCCTCTTCTACAAAGTTGGTTGTAACATCCCCTCCATCATGTGTATGAGTTGATGCATCTGAGACAGCCATACCCAAATCCTTTTTCTTCTCCTTTGCTATTCTTTTCTTACATTCTCCAATTTAGTGACCCGGCTTCTTTGCAGTAGTCACAAATGCCCTTCCTCTTTGGTTTCTCTGCATCACCTTTAGCCTTATGAGAGGGCTGTCCAGAATCAGCTTTATGTTGATGTGTGGGTTGATTTCCATGTTGCTTTTGCTGCCCTTTACCTTTGGGCCTGAACTTTGAAAGCATGGCATGCTCACCAGCCCGTGTGGCCATGTTCTTTCTTGTTTGCTCTTCTTGCAACAAGAGTCCTACCAACTCGTGAAAAGAAAGAGGATTGCTACCCCCCCCAATGACAAATTCAACGAGGTATAAAAACCGAGGACGAGAATTTAGAGTGGTGGTAATCATCTCTGAATTGGGAATAATCTCATCTATATTCAGCAACTGTTTTTTCAAATCCTGAAGCTTGATGAGGTGAGTATTCATGGAATCACCCTCATCCATGTGTGTATGAGATATCTCTCTCTTCAGGAATGAGACTCGGGCATCATTTCTTGCTGCAAACATGCTCTCTAAAATGTCCCAAGTTGCCTTCGAGGTCTTGCATGACCGAATGTGAGGAATGATAAACCTCTTGACAGAAAGAGAAATGACTTGAAGAGCTTGTGAATCCCACCTTTTCTGTTCAGCTTATGCATCCTGTGAATCCCACCTTTTTTGTTCACCTTTTCCTACCACTTGTTCTCCACCTTTACCTCTACCCCTACCTCCACTTGTAGGAGTGACATATGGACGGCACGGTACGGTAACTGTATGGAACAACAGCCACACCCGCAAGCTTGTACGGCAGATGTGCGTTGGTGGTACGAAAGGATAGGCTCACTACAGTTCCGTACAATCGTACAGACTGTATGGACGACGACTGTATGGATGGCGAGCTTTGGCAGGAGCTGTACGGAATGCTGCGGGCGCACGGACGGAATGCAGCAGCAGCACAAGCATGAGGACGAGCAGTACGAACTGAAGGAGCTTGTGGTTAAGGAGCAGGTTCGGGAGCTGAAGCTGCTCTGATACCAAATGTGAGAGTGTGGGGGCAGGAAGCAAGAGTGAGGTAGAGAGCAAAGCAAAACGTAGAATGCAATAGACAAGACAAGGTGAGTACAAGTGAGGAGATGGTTTTGTCCAAGTGACAAAACCATACTAACCCACTAACTGTGGTTAGAGGGAAAAACCTCCCAGTGAGGGAAAAGTGCCCCTAACTCACTTATGGATTACATTGGCCACTGCCCAGAATATGCCAATAATTCTAACACAACATTGATTGGTTCCAATCTTTGTTGCATCCAAACATGCTTAAGGATAAGCTGCCAAGTAGGTCTTATGATTTGATCCATGCCAGTCTCCACATGGGCCAATTGCAGCTATGGCTTGACATTCTGTTTGCAGCCTGTCAAGGTTTCATCTTCTTCTTTTTTGTTCTGGAGATTGCTACTAAGCAATAAGAGCGCTTTACGGTGCCTCAAAAGTACTGGATGCCTCATATGTAACAAGTTGTCTTGTACAGCACTATGCCCTATGTGTGTGCGTGTGTGTCTGTTTCATTTTATATTTGGTCTTTAGAAAATATCCATTTCTAAGGTTGAAGATGTGCTATGTCGTTAGTGAGGGATGAATAACTGCAGCAGGATGAGAAGTGATTTGAGTTAGAACAGAGGAAAAGCCAAACGGGGCAATACGTGACAACAAAGCATTCCTATGGATTAGTGGTTGTTGTTAGAGGCTGGGTACAATTCCTATGTCCAGGCTTTTTGACGATGAAGGATGGGAGTATGGAAACGCGTGGTGTACTGAGTCATGTAACATAACGCTAGCAAATTGTACATTACCTCTCGCTTGAGGTATTATATTCCTGCCTCGCCTGATTGCTTCAGGCTGAAATGTGCTACAGATTGTATTTTAAAATATATCTTGAAGTCATGCCCTGCTTACAAACTTCATAGTCATACTTTGCCAAGCCTGTTGGCTTCTTTCAAAGGGTTAAATGGAATCGCTGTCAGTGCAAATACTAGATATTGAAATTCTTTAGCTTTAGAAATACAAGATGACAATGAAGCACTCTTGGGTTTTGTTTTGCAGCTGTTATTAAATCCCCAGCTGACATATCCCAACATTGATAAAGTGGCTCTTGCATTTGAAAAGGTAAATATGTGCTCTACTTTAATTGGTAAATGTTACTTTTGCACAGAGATGTACCATTTCTAAATCTGCCTTTCTTTTTGGTTTTGTTTTTTTCCTGAGATTGGGGGGGTGTATTGGTGTGTCTGTCTTTCCGTGTCTCTGTACTTCTGTTCCTGTGTGGTGTTGATTGGAGAAATGGAATGGATTATTTGCCACTTTTCTTTTGTCTTGTTCTCTGGCAAGCACCATGATAGCAGCATGATGCGGTATATGGTATGGGTTAGGGTACAATAAATGGTGAATGGAAGATGATGTATAACAAATGATCTTGTATGAATTAAAAGGGACCTGGTCAGGCCTTATTAGAACTTTACAACTGTCTTTGCTGATTCAAGCACTGCAGCCTAAAAGATCTTATCAAGGATCCTGATATTACAAGCGGTAAATGATTAGGCATGATGTATATTTAGCTGGAATCACCATAGGTACCTGAGTACAATCTAGGGAGCAGTTGGGTCGAAGCATAGCGTCACATGGGGTTTAAGGGCTTCTAGAAATCTCCAACAACACAATTTAATAGAAGAGATGATTGAATTTGTAAAACAAAAGGGCCGTCCCAAATATATAGGGCATACCAAGAGGTACATGTGCACTGCAGTGAAACCTAACTTGGAGTCCATCTATCCAAAGCCAGCCCTAACATTATGAGACTCTCTTAAATCCAATAAAGAGTATTCGAGTGTCACACTCCTACTGGAATTATTTTGGTCCTGAAAATGCTAAAACATCTCATGTAGCTGTGATGTAAACTGCATTTGGAAAAAAACGTGGACAAAGCTCTTGCTATGCTGTTTTCGTAGCCTTCATGAATGCCTGGTATACATTCAGCCAAAGAAGTGAGTTCCACCATTCATCTCTGTGGTTCTAAAAATCTCCGCCAGAAGTCTTTAGAGTTGTTACTAAAAAAAATGTTCAGTAGTTCCTCCTCGTTCTGGCAAACGAAATCTAGTTTCTTTCTACGTACCAGTAGACGATACTCGCATAGCATCTTTGGTTTGCTTGGAAGGCTGTTTTTGGTTTCGAATGTGAGTTGACAACGTAAAGCCTTACACTCTTCATCGTAACAATTATTACACGACGACGGGATCTATACCTCAGGTACAACTACATCTATAGTTACATTGACGGGATCTACTTTAGCATCAGCTACCTCTACATCGGCGAGATCAACCCTCCCTCTTTTGCTACATATGCTCTGTCGGGTTCATCACTTATGTCACCATCACTGGAGATGACACACACATGTCCACATTGCTCGACCTTTCTCTCACCCCTCCCTCTCAGCCAACCATCTCTCCCACATCCTACTGGGATCACCTCATCCATGCCTCAACCATCTCTCCCGCACCATACTGGGATCTTCTCATCTATATCTCAACCGTCAGCATATCGTTAGTACTATGCTTCAAATCAGAAAGTTTTTTGGCTTCCATTGCAGGCTTCAGAGTCGTCCTTGGATGACAAGGCATTGTAGGCATTCACCTCTTGCTCCTTGGCCCCTGATGCTTGGGCTACTGGGCAAGAGTTATCTTTTCAAGTTCACTCTCTTCGCTGAGGTGGATTGCGATTTAGGAGTTGTGCCCACGACCTGGTTAGCTGGGCCTTTGTTTGTTGCTTCCCTTTGAAACTTTTTGTTTACTTGGATCATTGGTTGTGCCACTCCTTGGTTTGTAGCATTAAGCTGCCCCTCTGCTTTCTGAAGTTTTTCCCTAGGAAAAATCTCTACTTGTTTTGTCAAATAGAAATTCATTTGGATGAGAAAACATATATTTTTCTAACTATCTAATGGTTTTAATTTCTTTAAATTTTATTTTTCTAACTATCTATGGTTTCTAACTATATAATGTTACACGTCTGCTGGCATCTTAGTCTTAATTAATGCATCTTACTCACTTTTAGGCCAATCGTGATTCACTAGTTTAAGGTTACTTGCAACCTTATTGGAGCAAATCTTACATAGGTTGATCACACGTGCAACCTACCCTTTTGATCCAAGGTGGCATTCTCGGCAAATTCAACCATGCTTAGACTTTAGAAACCATATGAGATGAATATATTCATGGATATATTCACATGATACAAATAGACAAAAAAGCCATTTTATAAAGTTTGACTTAGTGTGACTTTTTTATGCACATCTCATTCTCTTTGTGTTTATCCAACACGTACAATTTGTCTGCCGCAAGGAGTCTTTTTAAAATTGTATCATTTGCAATGCCAATAAAGCCTTAATCCGCCTATATAATCTTTGAGATGATATGCCCTTTCTCACACATAGTAAGATTTTGCATTCGTGAGAGTCATAGAATGAAACTTCTTTACACTGAATCCTCTCTCTCAAGCCTCCAAACGATGTGAGTGTGCTGTTTTTCAACACCATAGGTGTGTGTCTCAAGGGATGCAAATTTTTTTCAAACACCAGGTGTCGATCGGTGTAGCCATCTGCTTTGTTTTCTCTACTACGATAGCTAAGCTTTTGTCTCTTATGTGAAAGCTTCCAAAATGCTTTTGTGTTCAAGGAATTAGTGATATATTCTTCAACGTCGAGAAGGAACTACTGTTTTAGCAATTTAGAATGAATAAAATTTTACTACTGTGTATGTATATGTATTGTTGCTTTAAAAGGAATGGTGATGGATCAGGAGGTGTCTAAAGACAGGACGCATCTTCCACTCCAATTCCTTCAATGGTAGAGTATGGATATCTGTTGCTCTTGTAGGATAGTGTATGTTTGTCTCTATCATAAGCTGTTTTGAATATCTGTTGCTCTTGTAGGATAGTGTATCGTGTTGTCTCTATCATAAGCTGTTGTGAAGGGATTTGAAGTTGTCTTAGAGTTTTGCATATGGAATATGAGAATTGCATGTGAATGTATCGTAGCCTTATGTTGTAACTCTTCCGACGAAGAAGGAGAAACTACTCCCAGTAAAATTGTAATATGAAAAGGGCTTACACTATGCTCACCTCCAGCAAGAGCAGATCTTGTTTAATTCAATGGTAGGTCATGCATAGGTATTTGTTTGGCTCTGGGGCTATCCAATTTGTTTCGAAATGTGGCTTTGGTGTCTCGACACATCACCACCCTTGAACACCAACTACTATTGTAATACTTCAAATCATAGAAGTATCCGGGGCTGGCCTCTTACCGTTAGTGGTGTTCGGAAATGCCTCTTACGTTATATAAATAAATTCTTTAATTTTACTTTTTTAATTTTGTTTTACTTTTTTGGTTAGTGTTTAGTATTTTCTATTTGGCTTGGACCTTTGTTGCTAGATCCTAGGCTCTGCTATGTGGTTGATGATTGATCAATGACAGTAACTGATTATTAGTGTTCATTGAATCATTGTTTCCTTTCGTATGAGTATATGTACATGTCTTGTGAATCTATGATAGTTTTTAATTCTACTCCCCCTTCCCGTGAAAATATAAAAACTATGAAAAAATATAACGTCTCTTACGCCTCTATAATTGAAGGGTCTTTAGAGTCTCTTACCTTACATGACTCTTACACCTCTTACCACTATGCTTCAAATAGAGCATACAGCAGGAGTTCAGGCATCTTAGGCAGCCCTCCTCCCCTTCTTCCCCTCTTTATTCTTCCCGCCCTTGCCCTCCAAAGAATAGGCAGTGAGAGAATACTTCGTCATGCATGGGTATTTGAGGATATCTTCATAATCCTTACTTGGGTGCCTTGGGAATCAAAGCCAAACTAAAAATGGCCATAGTTGGTCGAAAGACCAATCGGTCAGAGAGGTGTGCTTCAAGGCATACGCCATCATGTTCACAGGGGCTGAGAAGACTCCAAGACTGCTTTGTATGAGGAAGGCAACATTCTCTCTAATATGAATGCTGGAGGATCCAGCGACATTGCCAGCTTATAACACCGCCAGTTGAGACAATGCTTCCAATAGAGTTTATAGGAGTGGTCAAGCAGCAGCTCAAAGCCTTGGGTGGCAAAATCTACAAAAGTCGAAATCCTTAGAAGGAGTGTGTTATATCATCTAGTAACTCAAGGGGATAGCCATGAGTTACCATTTCATTTTACCTTATTTATTTTATCATCCTAATTAAGCAAGCATGAGCATTGTATAGTGGATTAACTTAAAGTTAGTATTATCTTGTCAACCACCAGCTATGTAGTGGAGATTAAATCCCTTTGTTTTTGTGATTCCATCAACCCAAGAAATGTTTCCGAGAAGGTGTGAAAGGGGAGGTCAGCACTAACAAATGGCACAGTTTATCATGTGAGAATACTTACGAAATGATCTCAAAATTAATCATCCTTAGTTAGAAGTAGGAAATACACATGAAGAGTAAGAGCCTAGCTGAAAAGTTATGTGAACATATGACACTTACAAACATCGTAACAGTAGAAAATAATTTGAAGGATTTATTAAAATGCATATTAGAGGTAGCAATCCCAGCGCTAGGCACAAGTAACTGAGAAGAATACTAACATTATACAATGCGAATTTAGAAGGTGGACAATGCACTGTTCATAACTCTTAAGGCATGCCAAAATTGAAATGCTGTTGTACATAGGGTCTTTCTTCAGCATACTTTCCTTTTTTGACCTTATGCTTCCTTTGTCTTGGATTGTCTTAGGAAATTTTTGCATTTTTGACTCCCCTAAGCCTTCAAATACCATCTGAGAATCTTCTTTGGCTGTGTGGCTGACCCAACCTTTTACTGATTTTCAGCTTCAGTTTTCTGTCTGTCATCAAGACTAGACTATTTCAGTTCTTATGAAATCTGCTGCTCATCAGTCATGCTGAGGCTCCATCATCACCTGTTTTTGGCTTGTCAAAGTACTGGTTGTTGCTCGCACCACTGTCATCTAGATGCATATGGGTTGGCTAAAATTACATTTCACAGATCCCTTTGCCTCTGTCTGCTCACTGTAGCCAATATATGTGTATCATACAGTCTTGTATTACCATTTGGTTTCTCTGATTTCCTTTGGTGCTCGGTATATGCTATGCAGTCAAACACTCTTTGAACAACATTTGGATTAGGTCATGACTCTGCGTCTTGTGGTCTGATTCCTCTCAGTGCTTTGGTTTGTGTTTTGTTACCTGCTTCTCCCCAAAACGTATTTGGCATATGTTTTCTATCAGCATGGATGTATTGTTCTTTCTCATGGCTGTCCCATTATTTGCGGCAGTATATGGTGGTGTAAGCTGTTGCGTCATGCCATTTCTCAGGCACAAGCTCTTGAGGTCTTCAGTCTTGTGTTCTCCACCTTGATCTTTTCTCAAGATTCTGATCTACCTTTTGTGCCTTAACTTCTCAAAAGTTTCAGATATGGCCTTGAGAATGTAAGCCCATGCCTTCCTCGAGCAACCAGTAATGAAGGTAAGTAGACACTCTACTACATTGGTGGTCTTGGAGTCCATAGTTCCCTTGGTGTCTGTGTCAATAATCTCAAGTGGCTCTGACTGCTTTGAGCTGCTTCCTTGCAAATGGCAACCAATGCTTTGTGCGCAACACACTTCTTCCCAGAAGCAATATGCTCTTCTACACTGTCCAGGCAGTTCATCATGCAGCTTCTTTGTAAAGCTTCAGTAGGCCTTAGGTTATAGTGGCCAGATATCTTATGCCAAAGCTCTCTCAGCTCATCTGCACAAGCGGTGATTAACCATATTGCCTTTAAAGCTTAGCACACTCCATACTAATAGCCTCAGCGTTGAGCTTGTCTTTTGACCGTGTATGTGTCCTTATGAAGCTCGGTAGTACAATGCTGCTTGCATATGGCATTTATGAAAGCTAATTCTGCATGTGCATGAGTATCTATGGTAGGCTTTTTATTAACAATCCTAATGCCTGGAATTCCTTGCGCTCTGCTATTTGCATGTTCCACAGTGCCTGTTGTGTAGAGCTTCCACTATATCCCTGTGTGTACACAGCACCTTAAGCATCTAGGATATGGGATATGGAACTTCTTGTTCAATTTTCAACCAATATGTCATGTAGAATGAACCCTGGAGCTCAACTCTGACGTGCACGTGAAGTATATTTCATGGTAATTGAGTAATACATTGTCTCATTGAAGGAGGGTAGATGCTGGTAATCTGATTAATTTTGCATGCACTATAAGATACTGTATAGCTTTTGTGACTAAAACCTCAGACCTGAAACTTGAAAGTGACAAGCTGCAGACATGTAAGTTGTTCGAATAGTCTACATTGATAAACTGTATGTTTATGGCAATAGGACTGTATGCTGTTTTACTTTTCACAGGATTGTATGTACAAGCCTTCCCTATGATCTGTGGAAATGTCAAGATTTGGCCAGTGAATTTGCATTCATGTAGCAGTTTGACTGGTCCTTAACAGTTTCTCCAGGTTTAAAACTTGCAGCTATCAAACAATGCCTTCATCATTTCGTGAGATGGTTATTGGTCTCTTACACCCTTTTTCTTGTGATAGGGAATTGTAGTGAAAGCATATTTATTTTGATTCTCAACAACTCAATGCTTAATGCAAAATATAGATTCTTGTCCTCAACAGAATGCTTATCTTGCATGGTTGATGTGATCTCTCTGTGTTTTCGTACCCTTAGTAAGAGCAATTGGCTTGTTCTTAAATCATGCAGCTTCTTCTTGTGACTTCAACCTTACCCCTCTGTAAGGAGCCGTATCCTTCCATCGCTGAACCCAAGGGACAACATGGTGGTGATCAAACATCAGAGCTGCAGCATGAGACTATTGGTCTAGGAGAAAATGGTGCACTAGAAGGTGGGACTATGGTCGATGAGGAGATGACGGATGCAATTTTAGCTGAGGACAAAGAGGCTGATGCAGACAAGCTGCCTATCGATGAGGCCTCATTGTCAACAAAAAACAAGTTGTTGTCCAGTTCTGAGGACAACCACTGTTCTTTGGCAGACCAAGGGAAGGTGCATGTGCACAGTGAGTCACCTCTAATGGATGATGACTATGTGGATATTCCTCTAGAGGAACAAGGATCAGTTACAGAACCATAAATGTTATTTGTTATTTCTTCCTGTTTCCTTCACATACGGAGTTCCCCGGGCTCACAGCATGTTGGCTCCAGTTTTCTTTCAAAGCTCAGCTGAATGAGGAGAACCTTCAGGTGGATGGTGCTAAGCATTTGGATCGTGGTAACAATGAAAAGTGGATCTCTTGGTTCTGCTCTCAATTTGGAGATGCTAGTGAATGGAATTTCCCCTAGGAGTTTTTCTCTAGTGCAGTGCAAGGCCAATGAACTGTCATTTGATTTAAAGTGATGCCATTGCCTCTCTCAGCTATATGAATGGAAGCACACAGTGGTTCATTTTCCAGTTAAACTGCCGTGATGACTGTTTTGTGAATAAGAAATTGAGGGGTGCTTTTGTGAAGCCTTCTGGACATAACCCAAGAGGCTTACTATATTTCCAGAACTTTTTTTGAAAGTCGTGCAAAACCAGTTAAGGTTTGATTTTAAGGATTTTCATCCGTTACATTAGTTAATAGAAAGTGTTTCATGTTGGCTAAACATGAAAGCTAGCCCTTAGTAAGCGTTGCTAATTTTCCAAAGGCTTGTGGTAACCTTTTCAAATCTTTGACGGGCTTTATGAGTTGCATCTCTGAAGATGAGGGCTTATTTGTCTTTTTAATCTCACCTGCTTGTGTGTTCCGGGAGGTTTTATATGGGGCATCAGTGAAGAGATTCAACGGAAGCTTATTAAGTTCATAAAACTGTAGCAATCTTGCAAAGCATGCATGACTTTTTCATCTGCAAAAAGAAGAGAGAGCCTGATGCAAACTAAATTAGAATTGGAGTTTGGAATAGATTGCAGCATGGCATAACAGCTTACATAAATGCTTGCAACATTCATTTCTGTATGTCAGGTGAGGTTTTTTTGTGTGGGGGTTGGGGGTGTAATAGTAGTAGTGGTTTTGTTCCTCGACATCAGAGGCTTGTCTTGATACTTGACAGAGCCTTGAATAAATCTTGTACATTATTTATTTGACGATTTGGTTATAGCTTCATAAAAGGAGAATTCTGAAGGAGATCCTTGAGGAAAAGAATTCCAGCATATTTAGTATGTGGAATATTCTGCTTTGGACTCGTCTTTGTTTGTGCTCTGTTAGATTTTTTGGACTCTTGTCTTTGTTTGTGCTCTGTTAGATTTTTCAAGGTGAAATTATATTTCTTGTTTTGCAGTAGCTTAAAATGTCCCTTGAGCAGGAATGGAAGCACACATTTGAGATCAACAAGGGAGGGATGACCCTCCAATTTTCACGGTGACTTCATGGCATTCTTGGTGCTTGTCCCTTCTATCTATATGCGTTTTTTGCAATTATATAATCACTTGTATGTTTCCAAGTGTCTATGGTGGAGCGAACATGTGGAGTTCTCCTCCTCCTTGGGAATGTGGTTGAACCTCACCATGGAACATGATATTTACTCAATGCCATTTGGTGTGGTTGATCATGATAGGTGCATGTAATTGTGCCATCTTACTAGTCATCCACATGTGATTTTATCAAGTGGTTTCCATTTCTTGAAGTTTGTCCATTGGCAAGCTCAGCATGTTTTTGGTGTGGTATTTTATGAATCTTCTCTATGAGCTTATAGCCCTCTATGTCACATCTTTGCCCACAGTTTGGGCAATGGCCATCACATGCCCTTCCCTAGGGTGAGGCCACTGCATGTGCCAGTATGGATCATGCCAATCTTCACAAGCAGTTGTAGCTTGAATGAAGAGATTGTGGACTACTTTTTTATTAGCCTTCTCCTTCAGTGCTAGCCTTTGTCATGATTGAGTCTGTCCTTCACCTTAGGAGTGCCGACGGAAACTTGGTACAAATACTTGTGGGTGTGTGGATTTGTATGTGTGAGAGCATATGTTTATACTATGGTCCACACTCATTGCTGGGCGTTGATGACGTCAGTGGGGATGTCATATTAGCTATGCGTGATGGAGTTTATGGTTTTCAACCTTACGAGTGACTATCATGAGATTGAAAATGCACATTGTGTTGATATTTTTAGAGGATGAGTTTGGGCATGTTCTTGGATTTGTCTAGATATATATATGCCTTACATATATATGCATTGTCATGAACTGACGCTTATATATTACTTTTTTCATTCCACATAGAAGCGTTATAAGCTCAATCTTTAATCATCTTATATATTACTCTTCTCATAAGTTGTATCTTTTTAGAGCATATAAAAGCATTGTAGGATATAACCACAATGTACTCTTTAGCCTACCATGTCGTGGGCTATTGCTTCATCATCGACGCAAGTTTAATTAGGCTACAAGATTGAGACTTATACTCAAAAAGAGACTTGAGAGCTTGCATTATATTATTGCTTAAAAATGACCTCCTTTTTATAGGAGTAGATATATACTTGCATTTGCTCACTCACATGTGGGATAAAGCCTCCATGCCTTGTGGCAACATGCTCTTTCTTCATAATCTTTACTCAAACCTTGCCTCTGTTCTTGTGCTCATGGCAACACAACTCTTTAACACCTCTACTTGGTGCTGAAGTATTGGCTACTAGCAAGTAGTAAGATGTGAGTTATAAAAGAAAAGCCTATCACCTCTTCTTAGTGAGTACTTGTTACTTAAGGTGGTAAAATGTGGTAATATTACATGGGTTGATAATCGAAAACAAGGCCTACTCATATGGTGATCTTTTACAAAACATGAGCCAAGGTGTTAAGCTTTGTCGATTGCTTCTTTGCATTAGAGAATTGAGTTACTGGAGTTCTTCTCTTTGCACGATGAAGACTCTTGAGTGCTAACTTCATGCTGCTTCTTTTTGCTTTGTTTGTGGGTTGCTCTTTGGATTTTGGTCTTTGCTCTTTGGCTTGACTCTTGGCTCTTTGGTAGCACCTCTAATGTGGAGTTGATCTTGCTTGATACACGATGCTTTGTTCTTCATGTACATTTAATGGATTGTGTGTTGGTCATCTCATGCACTTAGCCTTTTAGCATGTTTAGGATAGTGCTTTGCTTTACCTTACCAATTGAATACCTTTAATATGGCCAATGTTTGCATGTAATGATATTGATATAATGAGCGCATAGGATGATATGTCTTGTTTTGATTAGATTAAGAGGTAGTGTGTCTTTTGATTCTTCACTAGCCTATGAAGACCATTTGATGGATCTCATATCCAACATCTTACAGAGTTCATCTAGAATGTGTACATTTGCAAGAGAGCAAAAAACTCTCAAATGACTGATGAAAGCTTCTTTTGCTGTAATATTATGCAAGATGAATGAGATAGACTGCTTTTGTCCAAATAAGGATGGGGAGCATTCCTCTCATTTAGCATGCAGATATGACTCTGTTCAGTAATTCCATTCTTCTGAAGGTATACCTTCATGTAAACTCTCTCTTTATGCCATGTTGTTTGTAAATTTGATTGAACTACTTTGATTTGTACTCTCCTCCATGGTCACATCGGAGGATCTTTATTAATCTCCAAGTGCATTTTCTACCAAAGCTTTAAACTCTTTAAATGCGCTAGTAGCATTTGATTTTGAGAAAATCGATGCAGGTCTTTTTAGAGTAATCATCATTGAGGGTGATGAAATACAAGGTTTTGTTTGATGAATGAGCCGGGCTAGAACCTCAAATGTTTCAATGTATGATATGGAGTATGTTAGAGCTCCTAGAGTAGTAAGTGGGAAAAGGAGGATGATGTTGCTTTCCCTTTCACAAATATCCTTTTGAAAGTATTGGTGTAGAAGGCCTTGAACCATATTTGTCTACTTTAGTGAAGCCAAGCTTTTGAACTTGAGGTGTTAATGGGTGTATGCATGTTTGGTTGGTACACTTTTTGTGCTTAAAAGCATGTGCTAAAAAAACACTCTTTTAGCACATTTCACGAGTGCTTGGAAAGTAGTGAGTGGTGGGATTTAAAAAACGTATGGATTGGACATGTTGCATGTTTCAAATGTCCATTTGGATAGACACGATGATCGTCTTTCAGTTGTAATTGCCTCCTTTGCAACTGACGCACTCTATCGTCCCTCTCGTAGGTCCGTAGTCTCTTAGAGCTCTAGCAAGCTCTAGGTTTGTTGACGGTCTTTTCCAGTGTTTTTTGAGCTAACTAACAGCTATGTAGTGACAGAGTTGGGTGTGAGTGTGCATGCACTTGTGAGGGAAGATGCCCTCTCTTGCAATCCGTAGGTTGATGTGCAATGTTTGTTACTTAATGCGGGGTGAGTGAAATAAGCGTCAACGTAAATCTAACACGGGGTGGCGTGTTGTGGGCAAACTGTATGAGGACAATTATATTAAGAACTTGAGCAAAAGAGAGATCACTATTTGTATTATGAAGGAGACACATCTACAACTCCTCGTGACAGCTCCACTCATACTCACACTCACCTTCACTCGCCTCAACTCGAGCTTGAAGCTCTATGAGCCAACAGCCTTACTAGACTTTCTGGGCGACTGCTTTCTATTTGTGACTGCTTTGTCAATGCTTTGGCTGTGCTTTGTATGTGTTTTGGCAATGCCTTGTGACTGTACTGTCACTACATGACCAATCCATGGTTGCTTTGATTCTGCATGAGACTACTGTAGTACTACTTTCTACCTACTTTGTGACATGCTGATACATTGTGCTTGCTTTGTTTGTGCTTTGTGTAGTGTGAATGACTTGCGTGTGGTTTGTGACTTTTTTTTTTTGGTGATTGCACGTGGGTTGACTACTTTGTCAATGCTTTGGAACTGCTTTGTATGTGCTATGGCACTGTTTTTTCACTGTATGACTACTTTACTCTCAATGGTTGCTTTGATTGCTTTATCACTACTTTCTATTTGTGAATACTTTTCTTGTGATTTGCATGTGCTCTAAAAGCTCTCTAGATATGCTTTGTGACCTGCTTTGGTAGTGCTTTGCATGTGCTTTAATAGTGTTTGTGACTACATTAAAAATACATGGCTCTGCATTTACTGCTTTATCAGAGCTTTGTACCTACTTTGTGACATGCCTCTGCATTGTGAGTGCTTGTGCCTACTTTGTCTGTGCTTTGTGACTGCTTTGTGTCTGCTCTCTCATAATTTGGCTCTGCTTTGTAGTTTTTTTGAAACTTCTTTGTCAATACATGACTACTTTATGGTCAATGGCTGCTTTAGATTTGTATTTGACTATTTTTTCTGCTTTATTACATGCCACTTCTTTGTGAGTGCTTTGCATGTGTTTTGTGTCAACTCTCTCAATCCTTTGGTAGGGCTATATTCGTTTCTCACTTCTTTGGTACTATATGACTTTGTGTTTTGGCACTACTTTATATGTGTTTTTACATATGCTTAAATCCCCATTTGAAAATCTATATGTTCTTTCTTTGGATGCAGTCTTTCTCGATAATTCACAGGCTAGGTCATTAGACAAGCCAAGAAGATGTGAACCTATGCACACATTTATTGTTGAACTTAACCTATTTTGGGTAGCATAGGATGCAAGAAGAATGCCAAGCTGAGATGCCTACTACTATTAGTGTTTGATCTATGCACTTGGACATGCCAACAACCTTGTACAATCAATAACTACTGGGCTAAAAATTGTCATGGAACTAGTTGGTTTTCTTACCTCAACTACCAATGTAGATTTCTTATTCATTCATATTACAGTTTAAGTTTGTTTCGCTAGCCATCATTTATTGTGAAAGCGTTGGTGCTTTTAATTAAGTCTATGGTTAAAAATAGAGCAAGATAATTGGGTACCTAATAGTCTTGAGGGTTTTAAATGGTGTATGTGCCAATGCTTTCCTCACAATGTCCTCGGCTCCATCAGGCTCACCCTTGCTGTGCCTCGATCCAAAGAAATTCCATGTCATTTGCAAACCTACAAGCTTTTCAAATCTAGAAACAAAATAGAAAGGTCTTCTAGCCTTGACTTGGGAGGCTAACTCAATACTTGGTAAGCTCTAACCCTTGAGGGTGTTGTGTACCTTATCATCTAAAATAAATGAAGTGAAATGTCTTCTTCACCTCAGTTCCAATACAGACATATGTTACATGCAAAAAAAGTATAACTGATTGGAGTGCCAATTGCATGGATTGAATCACATTTTGCTCCTTAAAAGAGTAGTTTTTTGCAAAGTCCACCACCAAAACTACCACATTTATAGGAAAACTCATCACAAACTATTTGTTGATGCTTGGTTCTGCTCACCCTTAGGTTACCTCGTGCTTAATGCTTAGAGCTCACTGCTTGGTGATCGGTGCATGCACGATGCTTGGATGGAAGATGCCCTCTCTTGCACTCCTTAGGTATCTTGCCACAATGTTACTACAACGAACTTGGATGCAGAGCAGGATCGTGAACTAACGGGTCTATGTTGTAAGGATGGAAACTATATGAAGACGGGTGGACGACTAAACAAGTAGTAGAGAAACAACCAATCACAAAAGTACTTATATTAGTCAAAGGCCTTGGCTAATACAAACAACCAAGGGCTGCATAGACACTTGCCTTCGCCCAAGGCATACCAATTTCAAGAGGACTTGAGAGACTTGCCACTCATGCAAGACACTTGTATGACTCTTATAGACCAGTTCCCATTCTACCAAGAGGTTCTAGCAAACGACCTGCTAAGGTCCTACCTAGGAACCTTTCTAGAGTATTTCCAAGTCCTTGATATATTGTCTATGGGATCGATTCCTTTCCCTGAGGGTCTTGACCTTATACTAAGCCTCGATGAGCTGTTTCTTATCCTCCTCTTGCTGGCTGCAATGCGAATGCTCGACCTTTGACTTCTCATTGCTATCTGTGAGAGCTAGAATGCTACTCATAGCTCATCGTGGTCCAATTGGTGCATTTGAGATTCTTGTTGAACCAATAGTGGGTGGCATACTCTTATTGTGCATTGCACAAAAATTGAGGGGGTACCCAATATCTCAAAGCCACCTCATAAAGAGTGTGCAAGGCAATGGTAGCCTCTGTTGAGAGTTGGAACCAAACACTTGTATATTGGTCCACCGAGAGTAAAGAATCATCCACAAAATAAGTTCATTCACCCTCTAACACTTGAGATCACCCAAGGGAGGGAAGGCAGGCTGTGCTTCCAGAATCCTTTGGCCCATTTGTGGCCGACTATTGTGGGGCACCTAACCAAGACATATAAAGTTGGAGACTAGGAATCCTACCAAGGTAGAGATTGGGGTGGACACAGGAGCATGGCTACTAGAGGCCGGGCCAAAGTAACACAGATAGGAGTAAGGACTTTGGTAGTAAAAATGGGATCTGTAAAATTAGTAGTGGCAAGACCAGCACATCTTACGGTCTAGTGTGTCCCATTATCAATAAAAATGACAGTATCTATACTGAAGCTAGGGACAAAAGTAATTGAAGTTATTGGTAAGGTGGTGGGAGCAACAGAAAGAGGAGAAGTGGATTGAGGTGGCTTTATGGGAGTGGAAGTGCTGATAGATGCATGCTCGAAAGCTACAGTAGTAACACTTGCAGGAAGATGGTAGCAGTGACATGAGTGGAAAGGGATGCCGCATTGGCGGGAGTGGATAAACCAATTGAGGTGGAAGCAGAAGTAGATATCAAGGGAGAGGCAGATGCTCAGGAACTAGTTATAACTAAAGCCACGGATGGGTCGAGGGAGCAAGTGTCCAAGCAATGACTCTAGCAAGAGGACTAGGCATCGATACCTATCCCAAAGCAAGCCGATAGTGTAGCATGCAAAATGGAGGGCCAAGTTTATTATGTGCCTACCCCTTGGGCACTTTCTTTAACTGCTAAGCAAAAGCCTTGGTAGAAATGTGTAGCCAGTCTACAGGCAATTTGGTCCTATATGCCGCATCGGCCAACTGAACAAAATTGTGCATGATATTATTCCCACTTTTCTTTAGGCCCATAAACTTTGAAAGGAAATGGAAATAAGGATGAAATTGGGATCAACAACCTGTTAATGGTGTATTCTTGAGATACATACATAACAAGTACACAGTTCAAAATATATGTCATAGCTAGCATGACCCAAAAGTAGAGCCGTTGTTGGGACAACAAGAAGCAAAAATACAACACCATAGAGTTCTTTATTCAATAGAATGCAGCAGCCATTGAAGAAGATGTTATCATCGATTATGTACATGCTAATAATTCCTCAAGCAACATCAGGATTTCAAACCTTTGTCCATGGAAGGGAGGAAAAATGGAGGCATGGTAGGACATAGATGGGGTTGAAAAGGATCTACCTTGGACAAAAGAGGTGGTGGCAATAGAAGGATTGGGCTGAGAGGACTCCTGTTGAGAAGACTCAGAGGAGGTGGTGTATGCCATGAGGACAAGAGCGAAGAAGCGTGAATGTCACAAGAGTGTAAGGAAGCTAGAAAGCAAAAGGATGAAGATGATAATGCTGTGGAATTATAGAGAATATTCTGAAGAAGAAACCAACAATGCATCTTTCTTTAGCTTGCATGCTACAACTAAGAGTTTGTATTCTTGCGGCATCACTAATTGAAGCATAAGTATAGTCTCGAATTCTGTGAACCCTACGTTCATCTCATAATCTAGCACCTTAAATTAGTTATTAATGCCACCACTACATTGATGTGTCTATTGAACAAATTTCATGTTGGACTAGGGAATAGTAACCACATATTTCTACTTGGTAGGGGTCTACTCGGCTTCCGTTGAAGAGGTCTGGAATTACTTGTCCCTCGAGGTCAACTAGTTGCACTGTCTCATTATCAAATACTCCAAGTAGCCACTATGGTCCGTCCCAACCAAGTTTCAAGTTTTGTTTGAAAGGGCTAAGCTTGGCATTATAGAGGAGGACCAACATACTCTTCTTAAAATGCTTGGCCACTATGCGCCTATCATGCCAAGCTTTTGTCACCTTTGGATTACTTGTTGTGACCAAGAAGCTTGGAGTCATAACTCATCTAGCTCAAAAAGTTGACGTAACCACTTTTGAATAGCTTCTACTTCTCCAAGATGGTGCTTGGCAACAACTTGGAGACTAGGTACCAAGAACTCCAGAGGAAATATTGCCTCTAATCCAAAAGCCATACAAAATGGAGCTAAACTTTTTATTACTTTGTAGGCACTATGATAGGCCCAATCATGCCAGTGAGTATTTCCTATCGTGTATGATACTCACTGGCATGTAACTTGGTGTCCCAATCCTGCTACTAAGTATTTCTTGTCTTGGTGATGATGAGCTTTAAAAAATTATAAGAAGACTTGGCTTGGCAATTCTTTCACGGGTAATAAGTTGCGGCAACCCGATGCATCACCATCCAAATCTACAGATGATGTTTTCAAATAAGAACTTGATCATGTTGTGGGCCAAGTTCTCTCTCATTGCATTGGCTTCAATCCAATGACACTGGTGCCATTGTTCACAACACTATATGAATATTTGGGGAATGGCACGAGTTCCATTCATCACATGGAGAATGGAGAATCGCATTGGTTCCATCCTCCACAATCCATGTGATGAATGTCACTGGTGCCATTTTCCAAATAATCATAAAGTGTTGTCACCAATGGCATTAGTACCATTCTATAGTCATCATGTGTTAGGTTCCTATACATATTATTTGTGAAGACTCTAATGTGATAACCCTGATATCATGTTTTGTGTTCCACTGGTAGGATAACTTTGATATCTAGAGAATGGAACATGAACTAACCTAACCTAACTAAAGTTAGGTTAGGTTTTTTTTTTCAGACTACACTCAGTGGGGGGTTTTGCGGCGGTGGCATGGGGGAGGGGGGGGGTTTTCATGCAGGGGGGAGAGGGGAGGTGGCGGGGGGAAGAGGGGAGAGGGCAGGGACGAGGGGTGAGACGAGAGAGGGAAGGGGGCGAGGGGAGAGGGCAACGGAGGCAGAGGGGTCTAGGGTGGGAGAGTGGTGAGAGACGGCGCGGCGGGTGGTGAGCGGTAGGCACGAGCGTGGGCGCGGTGAGGCAGAGCGCGGGGCGACGAGCGAGGCATGGCGCGCGGCGCGATGGGTCGGGCGGGAGAGCGGGTGATGAGCATGGTGAGGCAGGGCGCAAGAGGCATGGGGCGGGCAGGCACCACCGGCTTGTGCCTAGGGCTGGCGCTATGTGCAAGTGCCGCTGCGAGCGTCGTGCCCAACTGCAAGGGCCTTTGCATAATCTTTGGCTACCAAGACATACTTGTTCTGCATATATTGAGCCACTTTGAATGGTCCCATGAAGTCTAAACCCTATCTTTGGAAAGTTGACTTGGTTGAAGAGGCATATGATCTTTTAGAAGTAATATGCATGTTCTTTGGCGCACATCACACTTGGCACACTGAGCATGACCATCCTTGAACAGGTTTCCCACCATACTCCAGCTTGAAAAACTTTATGAGCTGTTAACTCTCCACCAAAGTGTCCACCAGTAGGCCTAGTATGAGCCTCAGTGAGAATAGCTTCTCTTTCATGTGGTGAAACCCATCTACTCATTGGTGATACAAGTGGCCTCCAATTAAAGTGCTAGGATTTCAGAGCCAACTATCTGTGCTTATCCTTGGACATATTCTTGGGAAAGGTCCCTTGAGAGAGGTATTGCATCAAGTCATCACTCGGTATCCACAAAGCTAATAGCAAAAAACTGTGCATCGGGTACTTTAGTTTGAAACACCTTGATTTTCTTTCAAGGCAAGCAATTGACACAAGTAGTCTCCCTTAGCATGGGTTTTCCTTGGTTTATGAATGATCTTGAAATTGAACTCTTGCAATAAAGGCATCCATCAAAATCAACGACCTTGAATGACTGTTTTGTTGATCAAATGTAACAATGCTAGTGGTCCTATAGTAAATTAATTGGTTACCAAGAAAATAATGCTAGAATTTTTGTACACTACAAACCGGGCCAAGTGCCTCCCACATGGTGGTGCTATAGTTACACTTGGATTGAATCATTAATTACTGGCATAGTAAACAGGGTAATCCACTTTGTGTAGGTCTGTATAGCTCCATGCAAGCACACCTTATATTTTAGAAACAAATCCTTAAGGACTTGGAGCTGGTGACCAACAACTACTATTTGAGGATATCACTCACTTCCCAAATTAATCTCTAGAATTTAATGTTTTGAGCCAAGCCGAGTAATGAATGGCTGCTTGGCAAGTTATCCTTCACCAACCATGTCCTTTGCGAAATTGCTTGGGTAGCAATGATGTTGCTCAACCAATTTCTTGACTCTTATCTTTTCCTTGAGCTCGGTGGCAACCTAGAACATGTCAATCTTGCCTATAGGCAAGATCTATCTCTCCGTCAACCGAGTCTCAATATCCTATGAAAATTGGTCTAGTACTTCCAAGTTTGTTGGAAAACAACTACTCAGTATACTGCTTGAATTAGTAGAGGTTTTAATCTCAGTCTCGCCCTTTTTGATAGTCATCAAATTAGAACCCCAATCATGCATCACCTTTGCACTTTTAAGACAACGTCAACCCAATAGGATTGGGTACCCATTCTCTTCCATGGGTATGACTAATAGACTTATTGTATAATGAATCCCACTAATTGGAATGAAAACATCTTGTAACATACCTTTTTGCTCAACCAATCTCCTGTCCACATCCTAAATGGTGATGGTTTATGATGTTTCAACTTGAGTTGGTTGGTGAAAGCATCCAAAATGATGTTAACTCCAAATCCTCCATCTACAATCACACGTGAAATAGTATGCTTCTTAATTTTGACTAAGATGACTGGTACCTAATCACCTACCACCAGTGTATCAATGACCAATACGGTACTACGGATTCAATGTCCTTTGTCATTCTGTCTTCAGCTTGGAGCTGTTGTAGAAAGAATTCACAGCTGTAGGGAGCATTTTTTGTAATTATTTGGCAATGCTCACGCTGACCTTCATGTACCAAAAAATTTCCCATGCCTTAGCCACATCCGGTATTGGATACTTCTTAGTACAAGGCACATCTCATGTTTTGCTAGTGGGATTTTCATCAAGTTTTGTTGCTTGCATTGGTGAGCTTGGTTTGGGTTGCCAATAACAACCAATCCTTTTCCCTTTAATTCTTGGGCCAGCTTAGATGCTAGCCGTTTTCATGACTTCCATTCTAGATCTACATTTGATGTGGTGGGTCCTCTTCTAGAGTTATGAGTGGACCTTTTGATTGGGTCATTACATTGGGGTCTAAGCATGGTTAGGTGACATGCTTTTCGTGCTTTATGAAAGCACATAGCACATTACTTATAGCACAAATTATGTATCTTAATATATAAAAATTGTAAATACCAATGTTCTTTAATGAACTTACAATATTGTAAGAGTTAAAAAGCACATTTTATCATTGCAATAAATTTTTAAGGTTTGAAATAGGTGTCCTATACCACTAAAAGCAGTAAATGTCCTGGACAGTGCTTTTTGTGTCACCTTCCCATGCTAAGACCCATTGGTGTTGATTAGGTTATTAACATGCGTGAGTATGGCTTAATATCTAGGATCCACATCCCATCTCTCAAGAGTGTCTTTGAGAATTTTGAGATGCTCTTTTCACAAGTTACATTGAGCCTAGGTATGATTTTCACCACAACAAAAAAATTTGATAGAACTTTACGTTTATCATTCTTTCCCTTGTTGTTGCTTTGCTTGGTCCTGGGTGGTAGTCCTTCTTTGGGCTTGGTTGCAGTTGTGACTTGATTCACACTTGGAGTCTATTTCTCAGCAAATCAATAGTCAATCTCATCATGACCCCATCAATAGCCAGCACAGATGCTAGCCATTTTTATGACTTCCATTCTAGATCTACATATGATGGTGGGTCCTCTTTTGGCGTTATGAATGGACATTTTGATTGTGTAATTACATTGGTCACTGATCAGGTAAATTGTAATTAACATCCGTGAGTATGTCTCGATAGCTGGGGCCCACTTCCCATCTCTCAAGAGTGTCTTTGAGCATTTTGAGATGATTTTGCCACAATTTACATTCAGCCTGGGTATGATTTTCACCACAATAAATTTTTTGATAGGCCCTTTACCGTTATCATTCTTTCCCTTCTTGTTGATTTGCTTAGGCCTCGGTGGTTGTCGTTCTTTGGGCTTGGTCAAATTTGTGACTTGATTCACATATGTAGTCCATTTCTTGGCAAATCAATACTTAGTGTCATCATCACGACCCGACTTGGTGCATACATTGCAGTACTTTGTATGGCAATCTTCTTCATGTATGTCCCTTCCTCAAACATATATTGCACCATTCTTCATTAGAGCTTGTCTTATCTCGTAGCCCATCTCCTTCAAAGCCTTCTTGATAGTATACTTGAGCTTATTCTTATTTTGGTGAAACAACCTCATTATTATTCTCTGGATCCATCCTCATTGACAAAGAGGAAGGGATTGAGCATGATGACTTCATAGTGGTAAGAAACTATGAGCTTTGAATTTCTTCTCTCTTGGTATACTTTTGCTTTAATGGAATTCTAATGTAATGTTGGACTCTTGCAGGAGGCATTTGAGGTCGACCTATTCTCATCTCGGCAATGCCTTGTTCGCAGTAGCTTCGGCCGAGATCACTCACTGGCATATTACCTTGGCCAAGCAAAAGGGCACTTTGTGGTTATCCACAAAAAGTTTTCTCCACATGGCACTGATGACCTCCTGAAGTGCAAGGCCTTGTCAAGAGTGTTTGGTCATGCTGACATCAACCGCAATGCTAACAAAGTCATTTTGGTGAACCGCATGGCTGCCCTCAATGCCTTTGGAACCAATTTTCAAGGTATGGCATTGACGGTAGCAGCCATGTCCCTGGCCAGCAACGACAATAGCGTTGACTCTCTATCGACTAGGTTTAGAGCTAGGAGTGTATTTGGGAATTCAAAGCCCAATGTTCTCAGTGTTTTAGAGAAGAGAGAAAGGCTCTGAAGCCGTATTGTATAGAAAATTTATTTTATATGAATACAGCTATACTTTTTATACAATGCCCCATTTTGTCTTCTTTATTTTATATTGTCATTGTATTTTGTAACTTTAATTGTTGTTGGCATTAATATTTTCATTCACTATTCTGTTCAAAAGCATGCGATCAGATAAATATTTGCGCTATAATGGTCATTTCTGAGCAATCCAGTAAGAATCTCACCGCGTGACAGATTGCAAATGTGTTTGGCATTGTGTGGGGAGCCCAAAAATGGTAAAACCCACTATGGTGTGTATGGGTCAAACAGGCCCCATACGCGCCATAGCGGGTTTTACCATTTTTGAGGACAAACAGGCCCCATACGCGCCATAGCAGGTTTTACCATTTTTGAGCTCCTCGTGCGATGCCAATTACGTTTGCCTTCTATCGCACGGTGAAAAAACATCATTTGACCACTCAAATTCACATTGAACTTGCATAAACTGATGGAAAGCATCACGTAACATGTATAATAACATGGGAACATTAATAGAACATAAAGATATCTTTTATTCATTAGCCTCAGAGGGCAGAGATTCACAAAATGATTCAGGTTACACCAAATGAACCTAAACAACATCTAGGGCCTAAGGGAGGGATCGGAGCAGATGCGCTTGGTGAGTGCAAGGTCCTTGTCCATCACTATTACTCTTTTGGCATGGATAGCACATAAGTTCGCGTCTTCAAAAAGACCTACTGTCATTTGCTCCGTTGCCTCCTGAATTGCTCCCATAGGGCCTGAAGTGAAATGCACATCACTCTTGTAATGATGTGCTATTTCACATACAACACGCTAGAAGGACGCACGAGGAATGAGATTGTCCACAGCGGTTTGGAACTTGTGGATCTCCTGAAGTGCCTTCACGCTTGATTTTTTGTGCCTCTTAATCTTTGGGGGACCTTGAACTGGCCTTTGGACATGGCTCCATGACCGCTTGTCTGCTTTGAACTTCTTTCGCCTCTCCTCCCTTGCAACCACCTCTTCAGACGACTCTTCCTGAGTTTGGTGGGTCATTCGAGGTGGCTTCTCGCACCTAGGGGTCTGCTTTGTCCTTTGTCTATTTTCCTATTCACGAGGCTGTGAGATAGCAGGTTGAGGCTGTTGCTCAGCTCGTCCTAGAGGATCCTCATATCTTATCATCTCGAGGCATAGAGGGTTGATGGTGCTCTTCTATGCGGTCTGCTTGGTTGGAGGATTGGGCCAAGGTTCATTATACCTTCATTACCTCTCTAGTAACTTGTTTATGTAGCCCTTTTTGTCTAGGGTACTTCAACACTTCCATGACATCACTTGGCTTTATTAAACTTCTTAGAACATATGAAGGATCACTATCATCCATTTCCATTATTCCCATCACATCCTCCATGAAATTCCTAAAGTAGAGTACAAATGAGTCTTAGTGGAAAGAATGCAACACCACAAATATTTTGGGGTAAGAAATTTCATTGAAAATTTGGGAAACTAACCTTGCAACCCGTATCCTCCTCTTTTGGGCACCACTATTGGTTGACAATGCATCCATAGATTGCAATTGTCTTTTCCTCTCCTTCAGTCCCAAAGGTATTCCCTTCAACTTTTGTACTCGTTCTATTGACTTCTCTCGTTCCTTCTCCACATCACATTGAAATGGCCATAGATAGACCTTTCCAAATCTTGTTTGCTTTCAACAAGCTTCTAGATTGATTCTTCCAATTCATGTCGCTCCAAGTCCAATGCATGTGCTTTTCACTAAGTTCTTTGTTTTGCAATTGGAGATCCTGCATACTATTATGCATTGCCACAATAGTAATATTTCCCAAATGTGCAAGTTCTTCTGCTTGGGCTCTCTGCACCTCGCTTGCTTGCATAGCCAATGTCTAAGAATGGTTCAATCAATTGCAATAACCGAGCAATCTAGCATGTCCCTTGCCAACAAACCGAACAACATCATGCACTGTATGAAAAGGAGGACTCTTTTGGGTGGCAAGATCTAAAGGATACAAGTTTCCATCCACCCAAAGGTCAAGATGCTTCTTTCCTTGCAATCTAAGACTGTGGAGCACACTTTGAGGAGTTCCACTGTATCCCAAAGAGCGTGTTCTTGCATATTCTGCCTCCAGTTGTAGGTTCACATGGTACTTGTTGGATATGTCCTCGAATGGTGCCATGAGTACTCAAAGAGAGGTATCAGTGATGCATGCTAAAATGTAGGGGAGAGCTAGCAGAGATGGAGCAGTGAGAGGGAGAGCGTAGCAAGGAAGAGGGAGGAGGAGAAGCAGATGAGGGCAAGAGGAAAAGGAGGAGAAAGGTAGGGCGACAGGTGTAGAAGGGAGGGAAGAAGCTGCTATAGAAGGGAGGAGGAGGGGAGAGATGCTACAAGAGGGAGGAGGAGGGGAGAGATTCTACAGGAGGGAGGAGCAGAGGAGGGGGATCTTGGGTGGCTGGAGAAGGAGGGGAGAGAAAGGAGGGAGGAGGAGCCAGAAGGAGGAGGAGGGGAGAGGGAGGAGGGAGGAGGAGGAGCAAGACGGAGGAGGGGAGAGGAGGGAGGGAGGGAGGGAGAGGGAGAGGGAGAGGGAGAGGGAGAGGGAGAGGGAGAGGGAGAGGGAGGAGGAGGAGGAGGGAGGGAGGGAGGGAGAGAGAGGGAGGGAGGGAGAGAGAGAGAGGGAGGGAGGGAGGGAGATTCAAAATTTGAAAATCAAATTTCAAAAAGTGGCCCCCTCCCCTCATTGATGGGGGGAGAGGTGGGCTCAAATGTGGGCTTAACCCACCTAGGTTGGGCTGGTTAGGCCTCTTTGGGACCCTCCAAGCCCCTTGCATTAGCCCACTAAGCATTCCCTAATCCATTCCTTATGAGGCCCTTTTGAGAACCCAATTTTCCCCTAATGCCCATCCAAAGTCCAAATTCCAAGTGTGAAACCGGTAAAGACATGTCACCATAATATTATTAATGCAATCCACGAGTCCATATGTGAATTATCAATATTACGAGTCTTATCACTCTCAAGAGAAATATAAAATACCCATCCAGAGAAGTCCAAACTAAGATCTTTTTTAATCACCATGTATGTATCCCCTTCAATCCACTAGCTATGATATCTGTGGATGTGGGCCATTTTTGAGCAAAGATTTACAAGCAAAAAGGATATGCATACCCAAGGATCATAAGGGCCCCCGAGGGGAGGAGAGTGTGTGTGTGTGTGCGCGCGCGTCTGTGCATGTGTGTGTGTGTGCACGTGCGTGTGTGTGTATGTAATTCGTTTATTAAATTTTTCCTCTCACTCCCTTACTTTATTATTATTTTGACTTTACAATAAACAAATTAAAATTGACTAATTAAAAAATAATGATAATAATTAATTCCTTGTGTTTGCATTGGTGTTTCATTTGTTTTGTTATATGTATCGGGTTTACCTTTGTCCCCTCTGTTAGCATTAGTTGTTGTTTCTTTCTTGTGCTTGTTTCCTTTTTTTTTTGGGGGGGGGGGTTAGGTAGGGACTTTAATCTAATTTGATTCTCCTTCTCATTCTCTCTCTCTCTCTCTCTCTCTCTCTCTCTCTCTCTCTCTCTCTCTCTCTCTATGTCGATGCCCTTTTCCAGATAGTGACTTTCCTCCACAGAGTATGGGACTTACCTTGCTAGTGACTTTCTAGATAGTGACTTTCCTCCACATAGTATGGGACTTACCTTGCTAGAGACTACTGAGTCTAGCACTAGAGTCATCCGTACGGTTAGCTGAGAGTGGGGCTAATGCAGTATTGTATGCACATGTATCCACATGGTTTGCTAGACACAGTATCTAGAGGGTTTGGCTTCCCCCTTCTAGTGCAATATGGATGCACCACCTCCCAACTCATCCCTTGAGATGAGATTAACCATATCATATAGCTAGACCTCATTTAGTTACATATAAGGCACACTCGTTTGAGGTTCGAACTATCTCTGCCCTCCTCAAAGGCGATCACCCTAGCCGAGGAGTCACTCTTGTCATAGCCCATCAAATACACGAGGAGACCATGCCCTTTGCCACAGCGTGAGATATCTTGGTAGATGCAAAGGCAAAGGATCTTTGCAGCCTACTGTAGAGCTATCAAAGTGCCAAGTTTGATTTTCAATTCAGCTCAAGACTTTTAGTTCCAAGGTTAGTTGATTTTTTTTAAAAGCTGTAGCTATATCTTAGTTTAGCATAGCACTCAACAAGGGCCCTAGCGCACCCTTTGCTTCATCCCTCTTGTATGAGTTTCCATTCTATTTGTTGTACTTTGTCCCATAGGCCTGCAAGTCCTCTTGTGGCCGTTATTCTCTCTCTCTCTCTCTCGCTTGCTCTCTGCATTTCTTATTCTTATTTTGTGCTTTCTTTCTTCCTTTTTGCTATCAAATTTGTGTTTTTTGGTTGGGATCTCAAAGCTTAGTAGACATTAGGTTTACGCAAGAGATTCTAGAATCTTTTGAAACCTAGATGTAGCTTATGCTTGGATACTGATGAGAACACAAGCATAGTTTTGCTTACTAAGTTATTATTGTTTTTTATTTCTCATTTATTCATAAATTTGTATAAAGTCGCTTAGGAACTCCCTTTCTATTTTCTTTCACTTTTTGTATCGAGAATCCTAATTTGTAAGATTGGATATATTCTAGTGTTATGAAGTATATGTATCTAACAAACTACAATTGTTAGAATTGCAGGCCATTTTTATGTCTTCGAGGAAAGTGTGCAATAGGCACTATTGGTGGTGTTAGTGCATTTGGGGTAGAAAATGCCCCTCTTATTTGAAATATTGCTTTTAGAATGATGAAAAGATAGCTAAGTGCTTTTGGAGGGGATTCAAATTGACTTGGATCTTGATTTCTATTTAAACAAGTTGAGTAATAGGATGGTGTGTGAATTCCAAATTTTGCACTTTCAAAGAATCAACTTTGCACATTCTCTGAATCAAGAAATCCCAAACGTTGTGATGTGTGTGTGTGTGTGTGTGTGTGTGTGTGTGTGTGTGACGCATGTCAGGAGGGTGATCTTCATAGCTCTTGCATGGAGATTGTTTTCTTGTGTTTTTGATGTGCATGAGGTTCTACTCTTTCGAGAATCTCTTTGTAAAATATTGAAACAAATAAGATGGATTGGCAACATGACTAGGGATTATCCATGCTAAAGAATTATCCAATGGATCTGAATTAATTGTATGGTACTAGCCCGCCGACCAAAGGCTAACGACCAAAGGCTAGTTGGAAAATCAAAGTGTGTGTTTAGATTAAAAATTCCCTTCAATAACTGAGCCATACAATTAATTCCATCAATTGGATAAAAAGTTAAAAAAGAGAAACATATAAGAAAAATTTGTTTGAGACATCTAAGTTGAAAAATGCAACTAGAGTTTGCAAAAGTTTCGATCAAAATTAAGAATTTTTAATAATATTGAGTTTGACAAACATAATATTGAAAAAAGATGTAGAATCCTCAGGTAGTCAAGGTTCCGATGTCAGGATCCACTTACCTGCCACCATCCAAACAAATTAGGTGTTAGAACATCATAGTTACGTTTGAGTAGACAAGTAATGCCTATTTTCCTCGGCTTGTCATCACTTTACCTAGGAATATAGACAACCATATGGATTCTTAGATAATAAAAAAATAATTTAGCCACAAGTGAAGTTTAAGTCATAAGTGGAGTAAGGAGAGAATAAGTGCATGGGTTAAGAAGGAATTAGAGGAGGTATGGGACGATTAGTGGGCTTGGTATGTGGGATGGTTAAAAAGAAAATGTAAAGGAAAGATTTTACGGGGTACATAAAATATTAATTCATAGTTGGGAAAGTATTCATGTGTGTGTGTGTGTGTCTGTGTGTGTGTGCACTCGTGTGTAAAGAAATAAGTGTTTGTGTGTGTGAGATACATTTACTAATCAAAATTTGTGTGTGTGTGTGTGTGTGAGAGAGAGAGAGTTTATTAAAAGTCTTCAAAAGGTTAAAGGGTCTATGAGACTAAAAAAATCGATACAATGAGCTAATAGGTGGCAAAATTAGGAATCAAGATAGGAAAAGAAGCAATCAACTTATAACCATTTCAAAAACAAAGGGACCATGAATGTGTGAGAGTGAGACAAGAAAAGTAAAGGAACGCCATTCTAAAAGTTCTACAAGTAGGAAAAAAAGAGAGTAAACAAAAACTTTAAGGAAACGTAAAACAAGTGATAATATCTTATGAGACATCCAAGCTCACCTAAGGCACTCCTTAAGCAAGGTAATGTTAAAGAAAAGAAAAGAAAAAAACATCCACTAAGCCCCACTACTGTATAGCTAAAGCAATCTTTTAGCAAGGTTGTACAAAAAAGCAATTAACCAAAGACTTTTGTAGTAAAAATAAAACACTAGTTAAACATCATAATAACCAAGTTTTGCTAAAGCATTCTTATAGCAAGGCAATGGTAAAATAAGTAAACACATATTATCAAGGCAAAGGAATACATGAGTCTTTCTAAGACATTCCTTTACTTCCTCTTGTCCTTCCAATGGAGCTGGCTACTTATAGGGAGTAGGACTTATATGTGATCGATTGCAAGAGGGAAAGAGATTGAGAGAGAGATCGGGGGGGGGCGGGGGAGAGAGAGAGAGAGAGAGATGATATGATATGATATGATTGTATTAAAGTCTGTGTGAGACCCTTCAAAATTTATGGGACTGGCGATCACTATTAACAAATAATGATCCTTACATCCAGTGAAAGAAAATAGTGCAAACTTGCTATGGAGTGAGTACTTATTGGGCTAGCTTGTGTATTAGTCATAGTACCTTGTTGCGATGTTCCAAACCTTGTTTTATGTAGCTTTCTCTTGGCTATTCCAACAGATTTTTCCAAATTTTTTTGTTGTCCTCGCAGGCTTCTCAAATGTGTGCATAGGCTCTACATCTCAGGAGTACATGTTGCTCATTTTATACCTCCCTAAACTAGCTTAATTTTGCAAATTATACATTGAGATGTCTTTCCAAAGGTGCTTTTGCATTTGGTAGCTATCCATCAGGTTAATTTCATGTTTGTAGTACTACGAAGTGCCATATTTCTGTAGCATTCTGTGCATCATTGTCACATGCATTTTTTGGTATATCAACAAGTGTGATTCCATCCATTTCATCCCCTCTCTATGCCACCCAATGATTTTTGTAGCTTCAGCCTTCCATTGCCTTGAGTGATATTCTTCTAGCATCCACCTTCACACCTTTGTTGAGGTAAGCCATGAACTGAAATAAATCCATTCTAAAAGTACTAACTAAAAGAATTACAAAAATAAAAAATAAGTGCAAAATCACTTTAATCCAGACTTTCTTACATTAAACACAAAATCATAGAAGTGTGAAAACAAAATTGTATGTGGTGCATCAAAGGCTTTGGTTGGAAGTAGAGACAAACATTGGTCAAACTAGGTTTGTGGAGGCAAGCAGCCTTTTTATCCTCAAACTTGTAATCTAACTACTAACTCAAAATCGAAGTTGAATCCTAGTATTTTATCAACTTTTTAAATGAAATAAATATATAAGTAAAATGTTGGACATGAGATGTGACACAAGGTCCGTTAGGACCCGATCCTCCCTGTAAAATATCAGGGGTGATGATTTATTATTGATTTTATGATGTCCATATTTTGGAAGCTGAAGTCTAACAAATACATGAATAAGGCGATACAATAACTGATTTTCCTTGCAGTCTATACAATATTGTCACATGGGCAATTTGATCTTGAAGACAATATCCCAAAAATTTGCCAATGTGAGCCTGAGAGGATCTGCGTGTGTCCTTGAGAGTGATGATTCCAACATTCTCAAATCGTTCAGAGTAGACTCTCGACAACATAAAACGATAATTATCATTAGTGGAAGTCCGAAGTAGAGCATGTAACATTCTCACTCTCCGCTTATCAATCAAGCGCTACATGTCTCTCCAACCTCGAGAAAATGGGAGTTTGAACACTGTAGTAAGTCGAGCTTTTAGACTTGTTAAGATCATTGCGAGGGTCTATCAAGGGTGCTTGTATGCTTTGGATGCTTGACCTCTTTGCCAAAGAAGCTGCTCACTCTTGAAGAAATCGCATCCCCCCTCGGCAAAGAGGCTCCCAATATATATTTTCTCTACTGGATTTTGAGGTTCCTATGCATGAAGGGAGTCTTCTCCGTGGAGATGGTTCAAAACTCTGCTGGGCTACGTGCAGATTCCAAATACTACACCACTCCGATTTCCATATGTCTGGTTCAAGAGAAGAACGAGCCTTCATTGGGTGTTGCGGCTCTCTTCCAAGCAAGTGTGGAAAGTCAGGATGCTTGAATCGTGGGATTCTAGCAGCACTCATCTAAACCCCCCCCAAAAAAAAAACACGTAAGAGAGATGCAAATCCCGAAATCGACATTGAACGTGTCATCCAGCTACTTTTCTCACCATCCCCTCAAGAAACCTCCGCCTCCACAGCGACGTGTCTGGTAATTTTACGGAGGAGGAGCAACGGGCGGATAGCCTGCTTTCAAAACAAAACGCAGAGAGAAAGATAAGTAAGGCGTGCAAAATTAGAAGGCGGTCATGATCGGATAAGGGACTAAGATCCCAGCTGCTACGATCATAAAAAAGCAGGATCTAAAGCGACAGAAGACAAAAAAACTCACCTTGGGGGGGTAATCGTAGGGCTACTTAGCACAATAGTGCTTCTTACCCCTACAGGGAGATCAAGGAGAGCTTATGCAGAGAGAAAGAGTGTGTAAGGGAGCGATGGGAAGTGAGAGGAGGATGCAAAAGGAGATGCGTTGGGATGGAAGAAGTACGTATAAATAGATAAGGATGACGAAGTGATATCCGTGGAAGCGTTAGCATTAATAAAGAGCCATTGAGACCATTAGATCTCTTCGACATCAAGGTGTAAAGAGGTGAGAGCAAACCAAAATATCCTTTTAAGCAACCGTGATGGAATATGCATCGAGAACAAGAGAGAAGAAGAACGAGAGACAAGCTGGCGTGGCTTATCTCAAAAGGGGCGTTGCGAGAATCGAACTCGCGGCCTCTCGCACCCAAAGCGAGAATCATACCACTAGACCAAACGCCCTTTGATGGAAGCAATTGATATTTTAAATTTATATTAAAAATTTCAAGCCTTGGCCAGTCTTGGCAAAACGAAATCTGCAAAGTAAGCAGCTATGAGAAACTGCTTCTTGAGAGGAGGAACATGGCAGTAGGGGCTATGGGTGCCTCCGACCTCGTTTTCGCCAGGCCCTCAACGATGCCTTTGAGTGAGAGATAAGCCGACATTGTAGTGCTGCACCGGCTCAGCCATAGCCCTCCCTCCTTATTCTTTTACAAAAACATGTCATTCCCGATGAAGCACGTTGTCGAAACGCTATGCGAAAGTAAGAGCCCGTTCCCGCTCATGGCTACTTGAGCGGGAATGCCCGAAAACCTTGGACGTTCACTATTTGCCCACCAGGCCAAAAACTGAGCGCTGTACCACCCCGTTGGATACTGATCCTACGATGGTGCCAATTTTAACGCGCAAGGGACTCAGAGGAGAGCTTGGAGAAACTGGGTAAAAACGTCCTCACACCTACGAAGTTCCTATGGATATGAACTACGGAAACTGGGTATTAGCATTCATACCTGTGAAGTTCCTATGGATAGCTTTCTGCTTCACAGGTCAACTATGGGAGAGCTCGACAAGTTCTTGGAGTTCGAATGCGAAGGCCCTCATTGAGAGGTTTTATACACCGTTTGGGTCGAGTTCCCTGATTTGCAATTGTGGTTTGGGAAAGCGTTGGATGTGTTGGCGTGTACTTCTCATCCCTTCATCAGCGAGATCGCCTTATGGAGTGAATGACTTTTGTCATTCATAAGGCCTGGCCAACAGATTAGAGGAACTAGAAGCAAAAAATAGAAGAGAGGAAGAAGGATTATGAGTGATCCACGCATGGAGTTCCTAAGTGGGGGAAGCTTGAGAGAGAGAGTGTAGGCACAATCCCTTTCCATCCCAACATCATCACTAAGACCTTCCCCAATTGGGCAACCCAAAAAACATGGATACTGTGGGATGAACACAGGAGATATGGGGGTGTTGCATACTCGAGAGGCCTACTTCAGGACTTTTCTAGATTCTTGCTTTATCCGTAAGGAATGTGGGCATTTCACGGGAGATTGTCCTGCGAGGGTGGAGGATACCACTCTTGCTACTGCTAATGGCCTGCCTGTAGAAGGGAATGTTTTAGGAGGTGACTTGGGTTCGATTGGGGATGCTTGTCAAATTAGTTGCTCAGTGTTGGGGGAGAAAGTGTCGATCTTGAGCACGCGGTGGGGGGAGAAAAGAAGTCGGGAAGGTTAACATAAGTCCTTAAGCTACAAAAGGGGAGGATTGGAAGGTTGTTGGGAAGAAGGGGAAAACGAAGATGGAGGCTACTAGTAGGGAGAAACTTTGGGTGCGAGGTTCAACATGCACAGACACCAAAGAGGGGGAGGAGGTACTAGTAGTGGTATCCCCTAGCATGAAGTCAAAGAGTTTGATGGAGATGTGGTGTCATTGCCATTGAAGGCAGGGGTTTTGAGGACAAAGACCTATCAGATGCTAACTATCAAAAACCATCCCTAGAGGACAAGCTGTCGAAGAAACCTCTCCATGAGGTCGACATAGGAAATGATTCTCATCATCAATCTCAAAGAGAAATAAGGATGTTGCAAGGCACTGGTGGGGGAGGTCGAAAGAGTAGGTCCAAATTTCATTGTGGGGAGTTGGAAAGAGTAGGTCCAAGACTCACTATGCGGGGGTGGGAAAGAGAAGGTCAAAGATACTTTTGAGCATATCCTCACTCGTAGGCAAGATCATGAGACTCAAGGCCCCATGAAAATATACGGTGGAGTAGAACTATAAGCTTGGGGTTCAACCATTAGCATTCTTGAATCTCAATTTAAGGGCTAGTAATATAGCCAACCAACAGTTTCTATCTTGAAAAAAAATGTGAATAAGCATGTTAAGGCTTGGAAATTGGTTTTGGAATTGAGGAAGCAGTTTGAATGAGGGAATCCAATAGAGGGTTTATTCAGTAGGTTAAACCTCTCACAAGGGATGGATGGCCAACGAATATAGTTATTGATGTGTTATGGTGGATGTAGGATTGGATGTTAGATTTAGCACATAAGTTCAATAAGGTAAATGTTGTAGGGATTTATAATATGGTGTTGATCCAAGAGAGAGAGTTACTCTCTCATCTAAACCTAGATGGGTTTCAAGATGGTGGACCAATAGAGTCAGATCAAAGTGGAGAGATAGCCCAAGTAGGACTCTTGACTTTTTTAATCTTGTAAATTGTGGAGGTTAGTTGTCGATGAAAGCTAGGCTATGATACTAAGTGATAGGTATCTCTTTTGTAAAAACGGTACAGAATCAATTTTCAAAATTTGTAGTAGTGGTCATAAGTAAATTGAAGGAATGCTCGTAGTTTCTTGGCACAGTACGTTTATGAACAATGTGGAAAGCAAGAAATTCTTTGTCCTTTGTTCATGTTTTGTCGGATAGGCTTTGGAGCGTTTTCTTTGGAGGAATTATAGCACCAAAAGTATCACATAAATCAAATCAAGGAATTCAACAACGTAGAGAGTCTATACACTCTACATGGGAGCTCATCATATGTGCCAAGTTAAGATCAATCTCAAGAAAAAGTTCAACACAAATTTCTTATCTCCAAATATGCTACAATAGATAATACAAATGGCGAAGACAATCGTGAAGAGTATTGGGATTCGATTCAAGTGTGAGCAGCATATGACTACTAAAAGATATGGGTTCTCAAGACCATGTCGGAATAAAAGTGCCAAAGAAGATGTGACTATGGGTGATCATATACCCCATAAGATTGAAGCAATTAGAACATTCCT
This sequence comes from Dipteris shenzhenensis, assembly GCF_047967505.1. Taxonomy (NCBI): domain Eukaryota; kingdom Viridiplantae; phylum Streptophyta; class Polypodiopsida; order Gleicheniales; family Dipteridaceae; genus Dipteris; species Dipteris shenzhenensis. The sequence goes on along the minus strand of NC_141600.1, from coordinate 59,967,762 downwards.
ATTCATATCAAAACGTGTCTTATAGAAAATATTTGGGATGCTTCATATTTTGACTATGCCACAAAATCTTCTTTTAGATGAGAAGATAACATCGATGGTTATGCATCCACTCTATCTCTAAGTAGAGATTTATGTTTCATTACCTTTATTAATGAATTTTTGGAAAAATATTTTTGAAGTAAATGTTTGATACATTCAAATCCATCTCAAGTGTTCAAAGCCTGTGCTGGTAATCAAACCAATAAACAAATGAAAATCACCTGATGTGAAAATGGAGGAGTATACAAATTGGATCTTGTAGGCATCATAGCATCAAGAGACAATTGACTTTTATAGGTGCACTCCTGAACAAAATGGCATTACAAAGTAAAAATGAGAGATTTTAGAATCAACAAGATATAATGGATGAAAAGAAGGTACCCCATCCTTATTGGGCTAAATCTTGTGCTCCTATAGTCTAATTGATGAAACATTAGTCTCACTACAATCTTACAGAACATCATCATGACCAAACGAAGCATTTACAATTGTTAAGCCTTCCATAAATCAATGGCATCCTCAATTCCAAGCCACGTTGTTGAGATCAATGCGAGCACTACTCATTGGCATGTGTCACTCACATGGCTCCCAGATTGTTCTCCGTGATTCCACAAGGGGGTGAAGGGGGAGGGGAATGTGGAAAGGAGAGAATGAGAAGGGGAAATTGAAGAGAATGAAGAGGGAAGGAGTGATGCATGGAAATCACAAGAGGCATATAAGGGAAACAAGAGCAAACACCATAGAGAACAAGAGAGCTTGAACTTGCATTTCCAAATGAGAACAAACAAATGAAGACCAAAGTCAAAGGTCTTCCTCTTTATACATTCTAGATTTTGAAGGAAGGGCCAATGCTATACTCTCTCAACTCTCTTTACCAGTCTCTTGCTTCATGCTTGACAATTCACTTGGTCCCAATTGGGTCCAAGGCATAATCTATCCCCTAACTCTACTAATCAAAACTAATCAATACTTTGAAAATAGTACAAAATAGCAAAATTGGCCCTATTAATCAATGCATTTAACATGCCCCCCTCCCTAAAGTTAATCCATCCTTAAATCAAGATGTGCAAAGAATTCTAGAAGATTAGGTGGCCTATATGACGACATTCACCGAATAGTCATTGGGAGATCCAACAAAAAATATGGTGTGGGAGCCAAAACTTAGTATCATGCATGTCCTCAAACGTCTACATGTGGTGGACATGGATGTTTTGGACGAGTAGATACATGAGGATCATTTTCTTTAATGTGGGGACCTTGTTTGGATCGAACACCAACTTTGATTGTATACTAAGATGCAAATTTTCTCAAAGGGCTCATTGATGAGACTAGGAGCTGAAATGCATTCCAAACCACATCCATGTTTAATTTGAGCACGATTTCTTGGGCATTAGAGTATTCAATAAGTGGGATCTTTGTGTTGACATTGTAATTTGTGATGAACTGTGACGCCCCTTTAAGATCCAAGTGGTAAGGGAGCTTGGTGGCTAGGGTACTTAGACCCAGGACCTTTAAATAGGGTTGTACCTCTGAATCTACAAAAATCTATAGCAATTTGGCCTTCAGTAGGTGACTTTGAAGTTTAAATGAGATTCATATCTACCGCCACACCATCCAAAGCTTTGGCCCATTTGCGGCCCAAAGGAGAGATAGAGGATAATTTAGCCACATGTTTGGTGTAAAGTTGTGTGGTGTTGACATGTCTTTTCTTGGGAGGCTGTGATGTTGAGAGCTATGATGAGGCCTTGCGATTTGGTTACGGTTGGAGTACCTCCTCGATCATCTGTCTTGGTAAGGAGATAGAATAGGTTCGAGAGGTTGAAGGAGTAGGAGATGTGGTTGGTTTAGAGGAGCGTGCCATCATGTGTTTCATGGGCACCAAATAGTTCCTCCTCAAAGTCAAATTGAAAGTCTTGTTCTTGGTCTAATGGATTCTTCAATAGGCGGCTAACAATGTTGGTGGAATCTAATGACATGAGGGCTTTCAAGTGTGTCGAGAGGATAATGTGGAAGCTAAAATGCAAGCAGGAGGGAGCATTCGAAGGTAGGAGGAATTCTAAAAGAAAATCGGCAACATACTAGCCTGATAGCTATGTCAGTGTCTAAGGTCCCAATTGTGTTTTTATAGATTAAGAGCTAAGTCAACGGTGTTGACTTAGCTATGGCAACAGCGCTGACTTAGCTATGGCAATGGAGCTGACTTAGCATAAGTTAGCATCCTAATCAAAATAGCTTTTGTAGTTAGGCTCAAGGTAATTTTATAGTTCTGGTAGCCTTTAGTGAATCATGTAGGTTGTATCACTTGAGTCCATATTTTCACCTGATGAGGTGGCCCATTGTTGAGAGTTCACACTTAACATCATGTGATCATGTGTGCATAGCACCATCACGTGATCATATGTGCATAGCATTAACCTTATAGAGTGCTATAAAGGAAAGGGTTAGATCCCCTAACCCTAACCCTAAAAGGGTTTGTATATATTCTATTTTTTCAACTAAATCTAGTGTACAGTTAGTCATGTGTGGTGTGCTCTCTAGCTGTGCCCTCTCTCCTCATCTCCACTCTTCTCCTCTCCCCTCTTCATTTTTTGTCATGGTATCAGAGCTCCCTTGCCTTCTGCTAAGGCATTGCGATTCTTGAGAGAGTGAGAGTGATTGAGAGATTAAGAGATCGAGTGTTCTCTTCCATTGAGAGAACTTCTTCTCCTTTCACTTCCATTGAGTGATAGAGAAATTTATGTCCATTGAGAGGAAATTTCCGTCCATTATTCTTTCTTTGAGTTCTTGAGAGATTTCATTTCTTGAGAAAGAGAGTATTTCTTGTTTATGAGAGAGAGAGAGATCTAGATCTTAGTCTTTGAGAGAGAGGTTTTGAGAGATCTGTGAGAAAGAGAAAGAAAGGTTGATTCCAAAGCTAAGCCTCTCCAACAAAGCTCCTTCGACGGCCGTCCCTATCAAAAAGCTCTTGAGGTGAGCTCCAACTCCATGCTGTAAGCACTTGTAACAAGGTGGCTCAATTGACTAAGGCCTCCATCAACAGTCCTATTGACCGTCGACACAACACTTTAGCACCCGGGCTGCAACGGACTCTTGTGCTATCCACAGCGTGCTACCGATTGGCCTGGACTTCCAAAGGTCCAAAGCAATAGCTGCACTAAGGTTCCAACGTGGCGCCTTCTACAATAGCTCCTTTGAGCTCACAGAGCTCACAGCGCACCTACAACTAAGCCAACGAGCTTCACGGCATTTCAAACAACACTCGACCTCAGCTGCCTTCATCTCTACAGCCGACTTCAAGGAGACTCTATAGCCCACGAATAGCATATGTACAACGTTCGGCCTCAACAATAATAGCTGCTTCTCAACGACCCAACGCCAAAGCTCATCCTTCAGCAGTCAAGGTGGCGGGCAAAACAATGACCACCAACACCTAGGAGCTCCTATGACTCCAACACCAAAGCTTCAATGCTAGCACCGACTCCACTCGTGTCTACAACGACCTCGATCAACAAAAACCACCTCAACTGCTCCAACAGATCTCAACAGCATATGGCGCCCCTATCAATGAGCTTTCCGGAATCTCCAACGTCCCTGACGGAGGCACTACAATAGCGGGCAACCTAGAATGCACAACGCCATAGCCAAATGAGCCCAAAGCTCTGCTATAGTGACGGCTTCCATAGCTCCAGTGCAAGCACACAGGCTGTAGCCTCCAACAACTATCATCGACGATAGGCTCCATCTAACAGCATTGCAACGAGCAGCGCCTCTGACGAAATGGCCTCCTAAGCTGAACTCTGCCCATCGTGCCGCTCTAGTGCCAACGCTCCCACAGCTCGCAACGAACCTCATCACACAACGCCACTCCACGCTCAGCAAGCGTGACTCCATCATTGAGGCAACCGATGAAACGGCTCCGATAAAAGACTTCAGACAGAATTTGAAGATCCGAACGAAATCTCTTCAGACTTCGGTGACACACGAATCACCATGTGTCTCTTATCCTCAAGAATTGTCTCTCTCTAACCCACCATCTGCCACGTGGCAGATAAGGTTGGGTCTCCTAACTATGGTTAGGTAACTGTGGACTAGTTAAGTGGACTGGTTAGGTTAGGCTTAGTTTAGCCAGTGGTCAGTTTTTTGCCATGTGGCAACCCTCACCTGATCTACCACATCACCCTTATTTGACATGTAAGCCTACCACGTCACCCCTACCAGCTTAGCAAGCCACATCATCAACCACATCATCATTGCCACATCATCTGCTGACATCATCATTTGTGCCACCTCAGCTGTCCAGTCAACACTGACCTCTGCAGGCACACACAGTGCTTCACAGTCACTGCATGTGACCACTTCTACCACCTCAGCACAGGGCTTCACAAGCACACCTCTTGCTAGGCACAGTGCCACATCATCACTGCATGTGACTCACAGTGACACATCATCATTGAGCACATTTGCACTCCTTTTGCCCCTCCACCTACATCAAGTCGTATCTCTTGATCCAGGAAGAATTTGAGGGCGCTCCAAAAAGGAAAGTCGCTCATTTTTTCGTGCTCTACGTGCTCGTCACATCACGTGCACATTTTGGTGCAAGTTACACTCACATTTGAGCCTCGCCGACAAAACCACTTCCTTCATGCACATTTGCCTCTACATCGACGCATCTGACCCAACACTTAAAAAGAACAAAAGAAAAGGAATCATTTGCTGTTCTTTCATCGATCAACGGTTGGTTTAGATCTAGATCAGAGTAGACTAGATTGCCATAGCGGGGACACTTTGAATTTTCCCAAGTTGCCAATCTAAGCCATGCCCAAAATTCCCGACTAGTACCTACTCGGAGTCAGTCCATATGCTCACACACAGTTTCATTTCATTACATTACCTAAAACCTTACATTCATTAGTTCAGTGAGCAGACTTTAGAGAGTACAGAGGCATTGTAGATTGTTTCAGTGGGCAGATAGCACTTGATTTCACACACACATGCCACCATTGTAAAGCCTATTCGGCTATCTCACGGCATTGTGCACATCATTTCAGCCTTGTAAAGCCTCTTGGCTATTCCCGGCATCATTGCCACAAGCCTTGTAATACAGATCAGATTTTATATACTGCAGTTCTATCTTCACCAACAGTACAGAGATTTCACTTGGCATAGTCAGTGTATTTGTAGTTGATTCATACAGAGATCGTCGCGACACTTTCGAGTACATTTCTTGCACCATGTCAACTAGCAACCTCAATCTAGAGGCATCTGCTAAGTTAGACAACTCCAATTACAGTACATGGAAATACCGAATGGAGACCATTCTTGTGCTTCATAACAAATGGGAGTATGTTAATGGGTCTACACCTAGACCATTGGATAATCCAGCCACCAGTAGCTCTACTCCATCTGTTGTCATAGCACCAGCAATGGGATCTACATCTAACAAACAATTTCCGCACCAGTAGCAGATCCTGCCATTGCCCGAAGCTCAAGCAGAATGGGATAAGAAAGACAAGTATGCCTATCACCTGATCAAGCAGAATGTGCAAGATGTCATGCTAGGACAACTCAACACAGTCAAGACATCAAAAGAAGCATGGGATATGTTTGCAGCTCTCTACGAGTCCAAGAACACATCCAGGATTCTCACCTTGAGAAACCAGATCAACCAGAGTTTCCGCAATAGCAGTGAAACTGGTCATGCTTATGTACTCCGCATAAAAGACTACAACAATTAACTTGCAGCACCATGATAGACTATGAACCCCATAGAAATGGTTTAAGTCATTCTGAATGGACTAGGAGAGGGATACGAGAATCTAGTCCAGAGTATTGCCATCCAATGGCAAATTCCAACACTGGAAGAACTTCAATCAGTTCTACTTGGTGAAGAACTCAGGACTCAGGCAATTCAAGCATGTAAAGGTCATTCTAATGATCAGGCATTCACAACTTCAAACAGAGGCAAAGGCAAAGGCAGAGGTAGATCATACTAGAAAAGTGGTCATCATCAACAAAATCAAACTCAGAATCAGCATCAGCATCATCCTCAGCAACATCAGAATCAGCAAAGAGGAAATCATTCCAACCGAGGAAGATTTCAAGGACAAGGGAATGCATCCACCAATGTGTCAAACATTCAGTGCAACTACTGTCACAAGTTTGGACACTATGAAAGAGATTGCCACAAGAAGCAGTACGACCAAGGCAGTCAATCCAGCACTAATCGAAGGACTTCTCGAGGCAAAGGAAATCATCATGGTGGACATTCTAGTCACAGTCATTTTGCAAATGAACATGGAAATATGTTTCTTGCAAGCGAGGAATTGCATCAAACTGATACAATGTACCTAGACACTGATTTCAATCCCAAAGAGGATTACAGCTATCAAGTCAACCAAGTGGAATAGGATCCTTGGTATATCAACAGTGGTGCATCATCTCATATAACAAATCATCAAGAATGGTTCACAGAAATGAAGCCATTAGAAGGACAGAAAAATGTCATCTACACAGCAGATAATACACCAAATCCAGTTCAAGGGACATGTGTTATCCCTATGAACAATTTCAATGGTACAAAAGGATTAGTCAAAGATGTGCTCTATGTTCCGAAGTTCAGCAAGAACCTTTTGTCAGTAGATCAAATGACGGAACACAATTACAAAGTCATCTTCAATGGTGATGAATGCACTATCAGAGACAAATCCAAAAGATGTCAGCTAGTAGCAAAAGGTGTCAAGGAAGGATGCTTATACAGAATGCTAGCTATAGTACCAGATAAGCATGCCATGTCAGCTCAACCGCAATAGATGCCACTATCTACAAAATGGCACAAGAGATATGGTCATGTCAATTTCAAGTACTCGTTAGATCTTAGGAATTAGAACATGGCAATTGGGATTCCGAAGCTACAGTTTCTTGGAAAAGTTTGTGAAGCATGCTGCTTCGGCAAACAAAAGCGAACCAACTTTGTCAAAAGTACCTCTCGTGCATGAGGTATTCTTGATTTGATACATATAGATGTATGGGGTTATGTCCAGACCCGCAGCATCAGTGGTTCACTTTACTACTTGACTTTCATCGACGACTACAGCAGATATTGTTGGGTCTACTTTCTGAAAGAGAAATCTGAAGTATTTTCCAGATTTCAAGAATTCAAAGCCATGGTAGAAAACCAGAAAGGCATAAAGATCAAGGTCATGAGATCAGATAGAGAAGGTGAATACATGTCTTCAGCATTCATGAACTTTTGCAAAAATCACGGCATTCAAAGACAATTCACATGTGCAGATACTCCTCAGCAGAATGCAAGAGCTGAAAGGAAGAATGGGACTTTAGCAGATAGTGCTAGAGCAATGCTTAGTGAAAAGCATCTTCCAAATCAGTATTGGGAAGAAGCAATAGCTACAGTAAACTATTTGCTTAATCGGCTTCCTATCGAACCGATACAAGGCATGACTCCTTATGAAGCATTCACTGGACACAAGCCACACATTGGGCATCTCCGCATATTTGGTTGCATAGCATATGCTCACATACATGATGATCATCGCAGGAAATTGGATGCAAAGTCACACAAATGCATCATGGTTGGCTACAGTGAAGAAAGCAAAGCATACAAATTGTATGATCCCATCAACCGCAAAGTCATTATCTCCAGAGATGTAATTTTTGATGAGGAATCAGAATGGAAAACCTCACCTACACAGGAGATAGAAGCATCAACTCCACAGTCATCTACAGAATAGGTTGATGAAGAAGAGCAAGAATTGCCAGCAACACCCCAAGTAGAGCCACAGCAGCTCAGACAGTCTACTAAGGAAATCAGACCTCCAGCCAAATTGACATATGCTCAAAAAGGCAAAGCAATTTAGGTGGAAACCACCAACTATGCTCTAATGACTACCATCATGGCTATAGAAGAGCCAGTGTACTTCGAAGACGCAGTAGACAAGCCAGAATGGCAAACTGCTATGAATGAAGAAATGGATGCTTTGTATAAGAATAATACTTGGGAATTATGTGACCTTCCACTAGGAAAGAAGGCCATAGCAAACAAATGGGTATACAAAGTGAAGTACAATCTAGATGAAAGTATTCAGAGATACAAAGCCAGACTAGTTGCAAAAGGATTTGCACAACAATATGGTCAAGACTATGATGAGACTTATGCTCCAGTAGCAAAGATGGATTCCATATGGTTCTTGATATCACTAGTGACACTCAGCAAATGGAATGTGTACCAGCTCGATGTCAAGAATGCATTTCTCAATGGTTATCTAGACGAGGAAGTCTACATGCAACAACCAGCAGGTTATGTTGAACCAGGAAAGGAGAATAAGGCTTGCCATCTCAAGAAAAGTCTCTACTCCTTAAAACAAGCACCCAGAAGTTGGTACAGCAGAATTGACAAGTATTTTGCTGCTCTGGGATACATGAACTCCAATGCAGATCATACTGTCTACTACAAAGTTCAAGGGGAAGACATTACTATTGCACTTTTGTACATAGATGATCTGATTGTGACAGGAAGCAAGGATAGCTTCATCAGAAAATTGAAACAAGACTTATCTGCAGAGTTCGACATGAAAGATCTTGGACTTATGCACTATTGTCTTGGAATTGAGTTTTGGAGAGATTCACATAGCACATTCATGAGTCAGCTCAAGTATGTTGACAGTCTCCTGAAGAAGTTTCATATGGCAGATTGCAAGATTGTAGCCACTCCCATGGAACAGATTTTGAAACTTACTAAAGATTCAAAAAAGCCTAAAGTCAATGACAGATACTATAGGCAGCTCATTGGATCTCTTATATATCTGACAATCACACGGCCAGATATTTGTTATGCAGTAAGCTCACTAGCACAGTTTATGGCAAATCCAAAACAGTCTCACTGGAATGGAGCCAAAAGAGTCTTGAGATACATAAGAGGTACAAGACAGTTTGGGATAGAATATAGAGGAAGTCATCCACGGTTGCATGGATACTGTGATAGTGACTATGTCGGAGATCATGAGACTAGGAGATCGGCACATGGATATGCACTTTTTCTTGGTCAAGGTGCTATATCATGGTTGTCAAACAAACAGCCAACTGTTTCTTTATCTTCTACTAAAGCAAAATATAGAGCACTCACTACATGTGCATGTGAAGCTATATGGCTCAGAAGACTATTGTCAGAAACAGATTACTTTGATGAGTCAAAGCCAACAACAATATACTGTGATAATCAATCAGCTCAAGCATTGGCCAAAAATCCAGTATATCACTCTAGGACAAAGCACATTGATGTCAGAGAGCACTTCATCAGAGAAAGAGTGTTACTTGGTGACATCACACTACATCATTTTGATAGCAAAGAAAACGTTGCAAACATCTTTACCAAACCACTCGGTAAAGAGCTATTCGAGAAACACCAACTAGCTCTTGGTTTGACGCATAGGAAGGACATTCCCATTAAAGGGGTGTGATGGAATGTAATGCTCAGTCCTTCTTTGATTCCCCAGAATCATCATCTTGAGGGAAGGCCTACTTCATGATGTTGATCTTGAGGGAAGGTGTTGAGAGTTCACGCTCAACATCATAGCACCATCACATGATCATATGTGCATAGCACTAACCTTATAGAGTGCTATAAAGGAAAGGGTTAGATCCCCTAACCCTAACCCTAAAAGGATTTGTATATATTCTATTTCTTCAACTAAATCTAGTGTACAGTTAGTCATTTGTGGTGTGCTCTCTAGCTGTGCCTTCTCTCCTCATCTCCACTCTTCTCCTCTCCCCTCTTCATATTTTGTCACCCATTCCATGACAACAGTGACTTAACTCAAAGTCAGCACCCTATTTATTAGGACAATATGGTTGACCAATTTGGAGATTTTTTATTGTGATTTTCTTCTTTGACATGTGGATAGCCCTTCAATTACTGAGAATCCAAATTTTGGCCTCTGAGGTGGCCAATTCAACCACCACCTTGACTTAGTCCTAAGTCAGGGTCTTGCTGGAAAATGATAGTTTGGCTGACCCAAGTAGTGAATCATTTTTGTGGACCTGTTGATTTGGGATAGGGGAACTCCTTCAAGCACTGAGATGTAAAATATTGTTCCATGAGTGGCCAATGCATCTATCAAGCTGACTTAACCCTAAGTCAGTGTCCTATTTGATTTTGCTAACTTGCATGACCAAAGTACTTAAAGGCCTCTTTTTTTATCTTGACAATAGTATCCTTGGCATTGAAATCCAACTCAAGGAATCATTCGGTGGTAATTTAGACTACCATGCTAAGTTAGCCTTAACTTAAGATCTGATTGGGAAATGTCACTTGGACCTGTCCTAACATTGATTTATGTGTATAGGACTCTTCATTGGCGGTGATTATGCTTCTCTTGGCACTTGGATGCAGATTTTTGGACATTAGGTGGCTAATCTAACCACCATGTTGACTTAGCCAAAGTCAGTCCTATTTTGAAAAGGTCTTTTTTGGAGAATTTTTTAGCCAAGATGTGCTTTAGTACTTTAATGAGTGTGCATATGACACTTGATGTCACCAAATGTTCCTTTGGGATCCAATTCAAATACCATGTTGACTTAGACCTAAGTCATTGCCCTAGATTGACACAAATTGGTGTACTAACTCCTAGTGGTAGATTCAGGTGGTGTAACTACGTACAATTATGTATTCCCAAAATCAAGTTGACTTAGTTGCTATCTGAGCATGCTGATATGGTGACATCCCTCTAACGTACCTATAAGTGGTGTGAAGTGCTGAGGAGCTTGTTATGTTTTTACAATATGTGTGAGACCAACATATTGGAATCTACGACTTGACCCCCAAGAGTTTCATCTAGGTTGGTTTGACTCGACTAACTAGGTGGTAAGTAGAGATAGTGGAAACTTGACATTTGACTTTAGACTAAGAGTAACTCACACTTAGACCTAGACTACTAGAATGAGTTTCACAAACCATGGACTCTACTGTCTCAATGCATGTGAGTGCTCAATAGGTGAGTGATATGGACATAAGGACCAAATCTGACTTGACTTATTGAGCCCTAGTAAAAGGATCAAAATTGTAATAGTGTCGCATACCTCATTGATAGCCATGAAGAGTAGGAATTGAATGGTTCTACTAATCGGGTCCTCATCATACTCAGGAAATCATTAGAAAGAAGTGTTGTTGGGATGGCTATGAGAACCTTTGTTAGTGAAGATTTCTTCTCCAATTGCAGTAAGATTGCCTTGATACCTTTGGTTTCTTCCAATGCAATAGGTTCTTGTGGGTCTACTCCATTTTTAGTAAGTTCTTATGGCTCTACCATAGTGCAAAGTGGATGGAATATTGCATTGAAGGAATGAATATGTGATCAATTGTGTAACCATACCTTGTGTAGTTTTTACTTTTGCAGATCCAACAATAGGTTCTTGTGTTCCTACTCTAATTTTAGGAGCAGGTTCTTGTGAGACTACTACTGGTACATTGCAATTGTTGATGTTGCACACTCAATCCTTCTAGGCTTCCACTCACATCGTTTGTTGCTGTGAAGGTCCAAATTCATTATCAATGCTGGTGGGAGATTCAATGTCACATTGACGAAGCATTGGTATCCAGATTTGGGTATTTCCTTCATAATATCTTGTGATTGCAATAATGATTGGGTATCCATCATTGGTGCCAATTGCTTACGAATAAGTCTTGTGTTCCTAAAGGAGTCTGATTGGGTTGTGATTATGCAATTGGAGGAGAGGGTGACAGATGAAGTGAAGTTTTTGGCATCCATATTTAGCCTTCTCCTTCAAAGTAGTCTTCCGCTTGAAGTTGATCCTTCCTGACCAAAACATTTTTGTGCCTTTGTTGTCTTCATCTACGCTTTGTTAGTGTTGATGATTGGGCTATTGAGCTCGCTGTAGTAGTCGCAGTTGATTGCAAGGGTAGTAATTCTATAGGAGGTGTGGTCCTGGTACCTTCAATCTCCCTACAAATAGACACTATTGAGGTCCAACCACCATTTGTTAGAGTGGCTATTCTCTCTCATCGAATTGATTTGATAGTTGACATTTGAGCACCATACCCATCCCAAAATAACATGTTCTTCAATTTTTCTAGGGGCATTACAAAGAATTGAGTCTCTACTAGATGGTTATCTATAGAGACTTGGAGTGCAATAGAACCCAAGGTAATCAATCTTGGTCATTAATGGCTCTTATTTTGGTGGAAGTAGGGTTTAAGGGGTACCTTTTGCAAGCTTTCCCATACCCCTTTTGCTATAAAGTTATGGCTTGCATCTGGATCAATGTTATGGCTTGCATCTAGATCAACCAACCCATTGGTTGTTATCAATGTTTGATCATGAACTTGAAAACACACAAGCAACCTAACAAGATTGATGACTTGGATCTTCAAAGATACTCTCATCCTCTAGGGTTGCTTTATAAATGGTCGGAGATGGTTTTGGACAAAGCTTTGCATTTCTAGCTTTGGCTTCTTCCTGGGCCTTTCTTTGTAGTAGTTCGAGCTCTTTCTTTTGCTCCTTAGTCAAGCAATCCATAACATCGTTTAAGCTTGCTACCATTTATATACCCATCCATTTCAACCCCACCCAAGGTTGCAACATGGCATGACCCTCGTCAAGTGATCTCCTCAACCCATAGGGACCTATGCCCCTATATTTCAATTTTCATTTGTGTTTCTTACACCATACAATAGTGTATAATGTCCCTTGTTTAGGGAGTTACGATCAAACCACTACTTACATTATACAATAGTGTCCCTCATTTGTGCTTGTTACACTATACAATAGTGTCCCCTTCATTTAGGGAATTACAATCAAACCACCGCTTACACCACACTTTTTCTACTTTCATATTGTAGGCAGACATAAGTTAAGCTTTGTCAAGTTCAAGTTTGATTAATTGTTGATACATGACTTCCTTAGCGAGTCTGTCCCTTAGTACAACCCTTAGGCTTGGCAGCAAGAATTCCATGGGGATCACTAGCTCGAAACTGAATCCAAGGCTAAAGGTTGTACAATTCTTAGCAACCTTATACACAGTCTGATAGGCCCATAGTGTCGATATAAGTTAATGTTCCCAATTATTTCTTTTGACCTCCATTGTGCATGTACATAGTGTTACAAAAAGTCTTATTCATGCTCTCGTCTTGGCCATTTTCTCTAAGATAATAAGGCTTAGATCTCCTATGGATGATTGGTAATTTGCTCATCATGATCGTAATCATTTTGTTGATGAAAGCTCTCTATTAAAGGCTTTGGCTTGCAATATCATGATTGTGTTTAAGGATACCGATGATGCTGATCTCTCTCAATACTTAGGAGGTTAAGGCTGATGGCCTTAGGGTCAATGGTGGGCATTGATGGCCTACTCATTGGACAATCCTTATAAAGATGATCAATGCACAACAAGTGCACAATGGTGCATGTGCATTCGATGAAATTCTGGCTGGTGCAGGTTGGTTTCACTTATAAGCGTAATGGTTCAAATAATGAGGTCTCTATTATTTATAACAAGTGACTTGTTTATGGATGCTCATCGGTCTGTGAGGGCCTTGACATGTGTAACAGTGAATGAGGTTTTTTTGTCATGTCCCTTACTTTTTGAGAAACAAGAGTCGTCTAATAGACCAGAATATATTGGTCATCTTGCATAGCATAGTGACTCAAAAAGCTAGACAATTTGCATTTGGGTTAGGTAGCAACAAATCTCCACTTGCAATAACTTGAGCTTGAGAGGATACTTGAGCTTGTATTCAAGTGAAGAAAGGGTAGGACTATTGAGAGAATGTTGCTCACTATGAGATGACGAAACAGGGATAACAACTCTCTAACAATAACTCTCTTTGCAACTTTTTTAATAGATGAAAAGCCCAATTGTATTTTGAGGTTAGAGAGAGAAAAACTAAGTCTAGTGAGGGACTAGATCTAGAGCTCAAGGTGAATCTAGATCAAGAACTCTCTGACCAAAAATTTGTTTGCACATTAGTCTAATTGAAGGCTCCGTTTTACTTTAAAACTTGCATGACAATGCCAATTTTATTTTGAGACTAGAAAGAGAAGGACTAGTGTGCGTACACATGTGTCGAGTGAGTGCATATGTATGTGCACGCATACATGTGTTTATACACACACACACACATGTGTGTGTGCGTATGTGCATGTGTGTGTGTGTGTTTAGAATTAATAGTCCCATCAATAAATGAACCATATAATTAATTCCATCATTTGGATAAAAATGCTATATGTGAGACAAGGATTAAAAAACCTTTTGACTACTAAATTAAATATTTTGACAAAATTGTAACACATTGTGAGTTTATCTTAATATAAAAGGTGCAAAAATTTCTGACGAATATGAAATTTAATTAATATGGAGTTTACAAAAACCACAAGATTGGTAAAAAAGTGTCGAACCATCAGGTAGTCCAGGTTCCGAGGTCAGGGTCCACTTACCTATCACCATCCAAACAAACCAGGTGTTAAAACATCATAGTTACATTTGGGTAGATAGGTAATGCCTATTTTCCCCGGCTTGTTATCGCTTTACTTAGGATTATAGACAACCATATGGATTCTAAGATAAGTAAAAGAAGTTTAAATCACAAGTGAAGTTTAAGAGTCCCAACCAAATTCTTAAAATAGCCATCACAATTTGAATATAAGGGGGCATTTTACTTCTCTCCTTCTAAGTAACCCTTTGGGCCATCTAGGGGGATAGACCTCACCCTTTCACAAGACAACCTATAAGATAATCTCGTAGATTATTTAAATCACTTTGAATCTACATATCAGAGTTAAAGTGTTAATATAATAAAATACCTTGTAATTAAAACAAGAAAATTAGAGTGCTTACAAGATCAACTTTAATAGTAAACTTAAGGCTTAGTAGAAATAAACCCATGGCTAGTCTAATTAAATTAATACCAGGAGTAAAGAGAAACATGAAATGAATCATTACATGAGGAAATTTATAAGAGAAATTTATTATAATTTTTAAGAAAACACCACTAGAAATATTACAAGCACAAGAACCTTATTAATCTAGTATAGATGATTTCAAAGTGATTAATCAAAAGAGATCTATATTCAGGTAATAGAAAAAATATGGTCTTTCAAGCACACACAAGGAAAAAGACTTTGTACTTAAGCTTGATCTTCAGGAGGCGACCTCTTAATAGTTACACTACATGCAACTTCATGTAGCCAATAAAAAATAGTAAGCTGTCCAAAGTACTCCAAACCTGGTGCCCAAGTCAACCACAAAGTTTGCACCCTTTCCATGAATTCTTGCCTATCGAGTTACAAGGCCCAAAGCAAAAAAGGATTGGTCCATCATTACATAGATTAAACGAGGTGCAAGTAGAGCCCTAAAGTACCAATAGATGCGCAAGACAACAAGCATTTTTCAAGCGAAATGTTCCGAGCATCCGAGCGAAGGAAAAAAAAACTTCCAACTATTTAAAAATATGGCAAAAATGGATCAGAAGAAAACATAGTTTCACTTAGAAATATGCAAAGTATTATAGAAATGCCTATTTTATACACAAATCTTTACGTGAATCTTTGGGAATGGTGAGTAACATAATGGGATGGCTTTTCAAGAAACCCACATGTAGACTTCTCTATGAAAATTCCCTTATGATCCTTCTTACAACTTTTACTTAATAGGGGGTGACATTGAAAAACCTCTCTCAACCTATCTTCATGAAAGGGTTTCTCCAAAGAAAACTCATTGAAGCAAGCCATCAAGGTAGTTTCGCTAGCAAAAACCCTTTGAAGTAGGTTTTCCAAGGTAGTTTCGCTGGCGAAACTACCTTAGCGAAACTACCTTGGACAATGAATTTAAAAGTGACACAACTTTCACATCCAATGTCCAAATATAGTCATTCAGCCACTCAAATTGATTGGAATACCCCATTTAAGCACATCTATGGGGTTGTATTTTGAAAAATATTGCATATATTATATTAAATATTGCATGTATTTTTTGAGAGTGATATATAAGCCTAAGTTAACACTTATTTATAGCAGTTTCAACTTTTTTAGAAACATGTCTATAAATATCTTGTTATTTATGCTATAAAAACATTAGAAAGATATTTTCATATGATATAAACATTTTTAATAAGCAATTATATATGTATAATATTATTACATTGAGAGTGATTACGAGGGATGCTTCTTAAAGGAATTATTTTTCAACACTTTTTTTAGGTAATAACAGGGGTACAAAGGGATGTTTATGAATAAGAAAATTTATGTTATATAAAAATGAATGAGTGACTAGTTTATATATTTTTATAATAAAGGGATCTAGTTCTAGTGAAAATAAAAGTATAAAAACCATGTTTCCTAAAGAAATAAAATTATTTAAATCTCTTGAAAAACACGCTCGAATAAACTTGCTCATAGGTTTTTGCTCATAAAATTGATGCATCCGCTGCGCAATGAGCATGCAAGATACATTGCTAGAAAGAAGAACCCTGAGAAGGCAAGGAAGTACATGAGATTAGACTCAGTAGGAGTAGTGAACGATTGGAGAGAGAGCCTCTCCGGCCTTCGAATACGCTAACAATAAAAAGTTAAAAGTAGAGAAACAAAGAGTCGGAGCCACCGAGTACTAGTGCACTACCACCCAAGAGTTGCAGTTTTAGAGGGCAGAGGTGAAGACCATGCATTATCAATGCACTCAAATGCAAGCAGTACCAGCACAGCAAGCAAACATCTCGATCCAGCCACTTATTTTTAGAGTGAACAAGAGAAGTGCAGTGCTTATAGTAAATAGCTACTTAATCATGAAGTTGGAAAAACTTGAGGTACCATGCAGGACCATAAGAATTGCGCATTATGAAGAAAGAGTATACTATAACTACGTGAAGTCAGTTAGCTACGGTTCATGAGAGAAATAAGCTACTCACAATCAAATGATTGTAAGAAGAAACCAAGCATGAGTTAGAGGTCGGGGGTAGACGGCAGCACACTAGAACCCACAAAACAAAGTAAGCCACTCAGTAGGCAAATGTTTGCAGGTCTCAGGGAAGCCAAGAGAACACGTATGGGTGGGAGGAAGGGGATCTGCGGTAGGAGTCGAGAAAGCAAGTAGGTGCGAAGTAGAGCACCACCCTAGTACACGAGCATTAGCAGTTGCAAACCATTGTGAATAAGTCATGAACGCATCATGAAATAGTATTTTAAGAAGTGAATGAGTTGTGCCGGCCATCAATACAATGCATTCTTGAGCTAGTAGCCAGTGTTATACGTCTACAAATCATAGTGTTCTCTTAAGCAACTGAAAGGTAGGCATGACATCGTATAGCAATGCAAGGTAAGCCAAAGGCTTTGTGAGCAGAAAGCAAGAGAGTGTGCAGATCCGGTCAAAGGCCAAGCCTAGCTTAGGGCAGGAAATACGTAACCAATGGCACTTGCGCAGAATGTATAGCATTAAGGGAGTACATGAGGTAATCAACAAATAATGCAACTAAATGGTACACAATTTACACCGACAAATGGCATACCTGAGAGTCGGGTCTATTGAATGTAAATATATCACTAAGAGATGCCTGTAAACATAATCAGAAGGAAAGATGCTCCATACTTGAGCTTGCAACATCACCATGAGCTAGTTAGCAAAGGGGAGCTTGAAGATCCATGGAAAGAAGTGCTCAGATTAGGATACGTTGTTCCACAAAGAGCATGGTAGGAACAGGAGTATTAGGTGATCTCAAATTAGGGAATCCCCACCATGAGCATTAACTATGCATTACCATATCACATGCTAGCGTTAACCACCTAAGCCATTTCAAATCAAGCCACGTAAAAGATAAGAAAATAATCTCCACATTTGCATCCTTATCCCTTACAATAGTATTTGTTTACCATAACAGTTTATAGCACAAAATTGACAGGAGAGTAGATCAAGTGGAAGTCGAAGAAGAAGCCGTAGATCCAACATTGTACTCTAGTTATATAGGTCCTCCCAAGCAACATATACCTTGATCAAAATCCAAGAAACAAACCAGATATGAAGAGTACTCCATCTAAAAATATGTGGCATTACCACATATTACTGGTCTAACACAATCATAGCATACAAAACCAAATAAAAGTCCAAAGCATGACTTTTTGGTGAGTCATTCGTGCATCCAATATACTTTAATAATTTAAGGAGAGGGGGGAAATTTAACCACATGTGTGTGTGCACGCATGCGTGCACTTGCGCTAGGAAAAAGCGAGGTTGTTTACGTGTGTGCACCTACGCTAGGGGAAAGGGAGGTTGTTTAAGCTCACAAATGTCGAGCTCACAAATGTCGGTGTATTTGAGATAATGGAAGTGTGTGTGTGTGTGTGTGTGTGTGTGTGTGTGTGTAAATTTAAAAAGTCCCATCAATGACTAAGCCATACAATTAAATCCATCCATAGGATACAAAAATAAGACCTTGAAAACCAAGACTTATAAAGGTACATTATAGACATAATAGGGTACATTATAGACATAATAGATATAACCAAAAACTATTTTTTCTTATAAAGTCAAAAATGCCTTTGAGACACTAATACAAGAATATCTTAAAATGCTGAATCTTTCCGAAGTGTGTGTGTGTGTGTGTGTTGGGGGAAAGGGGGGTTGTTTAAGCTCACAAATGTCGGTGTATCTAAGAGAATGTGTGTGTGTGTGTGTGTGTGTGTGTGTGTGTGTGTTTAGATTAAAAATTCCCATCAATAATTGAGCCATAAATTCCATCAATTGGATAAAAAGTTTAAAAAGGAAAACATATAAGGAAAAAATGTTTGAGACATCTAAGTTGAAAAATGCAACCAAAGTTTGCAAAAATTTCGATCAAATTAAGAATTTTTAATTATTTTGAGTTTGACAAACATAATATTGAAAAAAGATATCGAATCCTCAAGCAGATGTCGAGGTCCACTTACCTGCCACCATCCAAACAAACTAGGTGTTAGAACATCATAGTTACATTTGGGTAGACAGGTAATGCATGTTTTCCCTAGCTTGTTATCACTTTACCTAGGAATATAGACAACCATATGGATTCTTAGATAATTAAAAAAAAAATAGCCACAAGTGGAGTAAGGAGCAAATAAGTGCATGGGTTAAGAAGGGATTATAGGAGGTATGGGACGATTAGTGGGCTTGTTATGTGGGGTGATTAAAAAGAAAGTGTAAAGGGAAGATTTCAAGAAGGTACATAAAAGAATAATTCATAGTTAGGGAAGTATTCGTGTGTGTGTGTGCGTGTGTAAAGAAATAAGTGTTTGTGTGTGTAAGGTACATTTACTAATCAAAAGTTTTGTGTGTGTGTGTGTCCCACCCCCAACCCAGAGAGTAAGACCATATGGTGGGGAGTAAGACCACATGGTGGGGAGTAAGCCCACCATGTGGAACTTACTCCCCACCTATTGATAATAAGTGAATAAAAATAGATCTGTATGATAAGGGTCAAAATGAAAAAATAATGCCAATAGTAAATGCGTAAACCACTTCTACAAAATAGATATAAAGGTTAGTAAAAAATAAGGTGGATCACAACATGACTAGGGATTATCCATGCTAAATAATTATCCAATGGATGTTAATTAATTGTATAGCACTAGCCCGACCAAATAGTCGGGAAATCAAAGTGTGTGTTTAGATTAAAAAGTCCCATCAATAATTGAGCTATATAATTAATTCTATCAATTGGATAAAAGGTTAGAAAAGGAAAACATATACTTAGTTGTACAAAGGAAGCAAGATCTATGGAATTGGGAAGAAATGACTCCATATTTTGCCAAATCAGAAATGTTTGAGTCAATGTGAGGCATTTTTATAATGTATAAACCACTATATTTAGGTTGTTCACATTTATCATATATATCAACCTCTAATCCTACGATAGATTGATAAAGCTATTTTCTCAACTTTTAGCACTTTGCATCTATCTTTATCGAATCTCCGCTTAAAAACTTCACCCATTAGCTTTTTTATTCTAAACTTCAGATCTTCCAGCTCAGTCTTTGTAAAAAGCGTTGTAAAATCATAGGTTTGAAAGGAAACTCTTTTTCTTGAATGCTTCCAGATGAATTTAATACAATAGAAGTCATGCCTACAGAGTCATTTAAAATCCAACTTGAATGCGAGGGGACATCTACCTCTTTTAATAAGTCCCTCCAACGTTCATGAACACTAGGCAACATGGCTTTGAAGCAATAGCTTAGCCATTTAGAGACATCTGTCAAAGTAGTCTCATAAGCAGTTGCAATAAATCTTGGCTTTATTGGAGTTTTGTGAAACTTCCAACAAGCAGCATAAAGAAAAGGGATATTAGGATTGCAAACAAACCCTGAAGACTTGCAAAAACTCAGGGGCGTAAGTTTTGGTAAACGAGTTCACTTCTCTCAGAAGACATTCTAAGTAAAACTTTTTGCAAATAAAAACAAAGTTATTGGAACATTTGTCCATATAAGAAATAACAAAATTCCTATGGAATTTTCAAAGAAGAGTTTCATCTTCTTTAGAAAGATGGTTACTTTGCTTTGAGTGATTAACTGAAGGGATTTCTTCTAGTTTCAAAGCAACTTTCTTCAAATTCTTTCCTTTCCATTCTGACAAGATATTTAGACTTTATTTGCAAAGAAAACTTTGCAAAGAAAACTTTGAGATTCCCTTATTAATAGCTTTCAAAAGGCAAGACTCTTTAAAAGAGTTCAATCAAAATTTTGTGCTTTTAATGAAAAGATCTCTTAAGTTACTAGAAAGCAAAATTGAAGTATCAGTTGTAACTACATGTCCTAAATCAACATCAATAAAGCTTTGGAATCTCTTACTTTTACAGAAGATTTTGAATGCTCTGAAAGCCTTTTACCTCTCTCTCCATAGTTGAAAGCCTTTTGTCCTTCTTCTCACATAATGAGGGGGAGAATCCATTACTTTAGGAGACTTCAAAATTGAGTTCAAGCCTACCTTGTCAAGAGAAGGAGAAGTAAAAATAGAAATCAAGAGTTCCTTCTTTAGATAGAGTTCTTTGCCTAGAAAGGAAGTTTTTAATTTTAAGAAGTGATCCAATGAAGTTTTAAGTGGTTTATAATGGAGCTTATTTAGATTCAAATCCTCAAAAGAGAAGTTTTCCAAGGTGTATTGAAGTTTGAAAAGAACATTGACATTATATTTTTCAAAAACTTTTATTGAAAAATGACCCAGAGACATTAGTCAATCTAGATAAAGGAGTGTTCTTTTATAGTCTCAAGAAGCAAAAACTATTGGAACTGAGGAAGTTGAACGAATTGAAAGAGGAGGAAGAGAAGGAAGAGGAAGTGAGGGAGGCAAATCATGATCAACATGCGAGATTGTAGGAGAGCTAGGACAATCCTGTAACATAACTTTAGGTTTCCATACAAGGGTAGGTATATGACTATGTCGGTAAAGAGGAATGTTAAAGGGCTTGATATGAGCTCTCCACGTCATAGGGTTCTTTTTAGAGGTTCTTTTATTCTTACAATAAGTTGATTTTCCTTCCAAATTAAAACCTCTTGGGAAGAAGTGTGTAAAGTTCTCATCCAAAACAATTCACAAGGTCGAGCAGCCTTGTAAAAATCCTTGGCATTATTAAAATGGCCCTCTATATGCTCAATAGGAAAGCAATGAAAAGATTCAAAACCAGATTTTGCCATTGCTGCATACAAGGGTTTTGAATTCTCAAGGAATTCTTCCTAAGAACTTTTCTAGCTTCCCTAACATGTTCCTGAAAACGAATTAAAGCCGTCCGATAGGTTTTTCCTACATAAAGCATACTATGTATGTTATAGAAATTTGTATTTCAAGCTCCTTTCTAAGAATCACATAACCTTTTGGCTAATCCATACGAATTTCATCATCAATGTATCCACTCAAAAAAGAAATCTTGACATGATGGTCAAATTGTAGTGTGCAGCTATGGCAATCAGCCTTGCCAACCTTCACAACCACTGCCATGAACACAACTACGATCATCTTCCCTCATCTACATAATCTCCTCATCATACAAGACCGCCATGTTGTAGTTAACATTGATACCAAACTAACATTCTCGAGAAAGCCTGTAAAACACTATAAAGAGCTAACTCTCTTGGATTTGGGTTCTTCCTGTGAGTCACATGCACCTCACTGCTCATCCTCAACCTTCATTTGCCTTCCCTGTATTGTGTGTAACTCCCCAAAAACCCACTACTGAACCTAGTGCTTGTCACTTGGACAGAATGTGTCCATATTTCAACCTTAGCTGAATTAAGGCATTAAGCCCTCTTTTGGGGCTTTCCTATCCACGCCTTTATTAATGCCCAAACCTAGGAATACACCTAGGACCATTATTAAATGGTTTCATCCATTCATGTCCTGCTCTGCAAAAAATGTCGAGCCCTCATGGTATCCAACCTAACCATAATCCATACTTCATAGTCCCCATTTTACAATAATACATATAAATAGTTTCTAAAACTGCAGATTCAGAAAGAATACAGCTCGTTCTTAGCAATAAATTCACCTATAATGGCCCTTCAGTGTGATAAAAGCAATGCGATCCTCCTCGATTCTTCACCTGGAACATCTCAGATACGAGGCACACTGGCTACTTCTACAGAAGTAGTAGAAGTAATAGCACCACAATCGTCACCACAAACACCTGGAAATGTTGACAAGACATCTGGGTGTCCCTATGGTGTACTGATTAGCAAACACGTGATAGCCATCTTCTCATTGGTCAGTTCACTCTTTGATACAAATGCAGTGGTTGCATGACAGTCATTATACACCTGAAATTTTTACAAGATGTACGGTTCCCCTAGGGGCCGTTGACTAGCCCACAGACGATAGCCAGCTTCTGACTGTGCCCACATATTCTTTGCATCAATGGAAAAATTGCAGGACACCCAACACAAACCTTCCTCCTTCATTGTGAGGGTTTATTGTACACTCCACCAGAAAGGAATGCACAATTCTACCCATGTCAGTCCAACTCTGTCCTCACTCCTTCCATGCTTCTACTTTCTCTCATTTTCTTGACCTTCTCAGCATAGATGTTAGACATCAAGACATAAGGTGCGGCATCCTTTTCAGTCAACTGGACTGCATGTTCAAAGGCCTGTCTTCCAAGCTGCACATGACCCCACTTTCGACAAGCACCCAACAAAGTAAGCCACACCACAAGATTGGGATGGAAAGGCATCTTCTTTACCATCATTACCGCCTCATCTAATCGGCCCGCACGGCCAAGGAGATCAACTACACAAGTGTAGTGCTCAATAGTTGGAGTGATGCCATACTCTTTGCTCATGGTTTCAAAGTACTTCTGGCCCTTATCGACTAGACCCGTGTAGCTGCATACAGTAAGAACGATTGACAACATGACTCCACTTGGCTTTATGCCTTCTTCCATCATTTTCTCAAGCATGTAGAACACAATATCACTTTCTCCTAGCTGGGCATATCCTGCGATTAGTGCATTCCACGAGACCTCACTTCGAACTGGAAGATTATCAAACACTTCCCATGCTTCTCTAAGTGAGCCACATTTGGCATACGTATCGAGCAAAGTGTTGCCAACAAAAGAATCTCTTTCCAACCCCTTTCTAGCAATCTCTGCATGTATTTCTCGGCCCTTGTCTATGGCTCCTATGCTGCCACAAGCTTTCAGGCTGCAAACAAATGTGACAGCATCTGAAGGGATACCCTCCAGTTCCATCTGTTCAAGACAGTTCAGTGCTTCCTCACTAAGCCCATGCCCAGCATATCCTGTGATTAGTGCATTCCACGAGACCTCATTTCGAACGGGAAGCTTGTCAAACAGTTCCCGTGCTTTCACAAGAGAGCCACATTTCGCATACATATCCACCAAGGTGTTGCCAACAAAAAGGTCTCTTGACAATCCCTTTCTGTCAATTTCCGCGTGTATTTCTTGGCCCTTACTTATGGCTCTAATGCTGCCACAAGCTTTCAAGCTGCAAACAAATGTAACAGCATCTGGAGAGATACCCTCCAACTGCATCCGTTCAAAACAGTTCAGTGCTTCCTTGCCAAACCCATGATTGGCATATCCTGCAATGAGTGCATTCCACAAGACTTCATTGCGAACTGGAAGCTTGTCAAACACCTCCTGTGCTCTTGCAAGAAAGCCACAGCTGGCATACATATCCACCAAAGTACTGCCAACAAAAAGATCCCTTTCCAACCCATTTCTGGCAATCTCAGTGTGTATTTCTTGGCCCTTGTCTATGAATCTTATGCTGCCACAAGCTTTCAAGCTGCAAACAAACGTCACAGCATCTGGACGGACACCCTCTCCTTGCATCTGGTTTAAACAGTTCAGTGCTTCCTCACAAAACCCGCGCTCAGCATATCCTGCAATTAGTGCATTCCACGAGACCTCATTTCGAAATTGCAGCTTGTCCAAGGCTTCATGTGCTTCTGCAAGCAAGCCACAGTTGGCATACATATAAACCAAGGTGCTACCAACCAAAAGATCTCTCTCCAACCCCTTCCTGATTATCTCTGTGTGTGCTTCTCGGCCCTTGCATATGGCTCTGATAATGCCACAAGCTTTCACACTGCAAACAAATGTAACAGCATCAGGAGAGATGCCCTCCATCTGCATCTGTTCAAAACAACTGAGCGCTTCCTTACCAAGACCATGCTCAGCATATGCTGTGATCAAGGCAGTCCATGAGACCTTGTTTCGAACAGGAAGCTTTACAAATGCTTCCTTTGCTTTTGCAAGCAAGCCACATTTTGCATACATATCCACCAAGGTGCTGCCAACAAAAACATCTATTTCCAACCCATTGCTCACAATCTCAGCGTGTATTTGTCTGCCCTTATCAATAGCTCCTATGTTGCCACAAGCTTTCAAGCTGCAAACAAACGTGAAAGCATCTGGAATGACACCCTCAAGTTGCATCTGTTTGAAACAGTTCAGAGCCTCCTCACCAAGACCATTTTCAGCGTATCCTGCGATCAGTGCAGTCCAAGGGACCTTATCTCGAACTGGAAGTGTGTCAAAGGCTACCCGTGCTTCTGCAAGCGAGCCACATTTCGCGTACATATCAACCAAGGCGCTGCCAACGAAAAGATCTATTTCTAACGACTTTTTGGTGATCTCACCGTGTATTTCTCGGCCTCTTTCTGCATCTTGCAGCCTAGCACAGGCCTTCAGTAGGGCCACAAACGTACACTTGCTAGGATGTACAGAATCCTCTTGCATTTTCTGGTACAGGTTGAGGGCACGCTCTGACTCCCCACATTCCATATAACCCATGATGAGAGAAGTCCAACAGTGCACATTCCGATCGACTAACCTGTTAAAGACCTGCTGAGCATCACATGTGCTTCCAGCTTGCACCAATGCTGGGACAAGGTAGTTCCCAAGAGATCCATGATCTTCCAGCCCACTTTTGCACATGTAGGCATGCAAGCGCTTAGTGTATGCTTGATTTTTCTTTCGTCTGCACATATGCAAGATGCATGTAAGGTCCTCAACCAAAGGCAGCTGAGACATATGTTCCAAAGAAGTGAGTGCCTCCTCGAACCTAAGCGTTGCCAAGCCACTCTTCTGTAGAAACTCTTGACCAGGGAGAGCGAAAGTAGGAGAATCTACAAGGCTGAAGCATGTCTTTAACCCACCAGCCGTCTTTACACAGCAACTCATCATAGATCTTATGCTTGAAATCTAATGATTTTGGGTTTGTCTGTCAAGATTCACAACAGACTAGTCAATCTACAGCTTTACATGTGTAGTTTAGGCTTTGTCAAACACTTACTTTGCTCTGTCAGTTGTCCGCAGGACATGTGAAGTACTCCTTCCACAAGGGGCTCGGTACACAAAGCATAGCCACATTGGGAACCAATGGGAAGAAAACAGGTGCCAATGCTCGAGGCGCTAGGAAAAGCCTTTTTGTCCCAACGTAAAAGGTATGTCCATCTTGCATTCTCTGACATCCTTGGGTAACGAGGTCATTCACTTGAATCAGAACCATCCCAACAAATTCGCAAGCATGTCCACAGTTAATTCTTTCCAATGGGATTGGTACCGTCTACATACAACGCGTGGCTCAAATTTGCAAGCATTTCCACAGCTCCTTGGCGTGAGGTCGGTATCATATGGATAAAACTGGGCAATCCTTGCATCGTCCCACCACAGTATTCAATGCCTTAATCAATTATTTACTAATAGAACGGTACAATAGAGCAGGTATTTTTAGTACAAAGAGCAGATAAGGGGCAGCCACCACACTCTATCGAAGCATGTATAACCCAAAAAATAGGATGGCAGAACCTGAACACACGACTGAACTGCCTCCCTGGGGGAAGCCATCGGAGAATTTGGACATGATAGCCTATGCATATGAGCTGCGAACCTTGGCCATGGCGGGCAGTCGGAGTGTGGATCTTCCTCACGAAAAAATCTATGCTTCGCACCTGAGCGGCGCATAGTTTCGTTGTGGCTGCGTCATACAAAAGAGAGGGATCTGGGGTGCCTTCTTGTAACGTCCTCTTTTTACATTGAAACTCTCAAATCGCGCCAAATTCCTTGTAAGCCTTTTTGTCCACATCCAAATCCCAGAGAATTTTCGACCTGAAACTTGCAAAGACGGCGCAGAATGCATTTATCATCGTACAACATTCCATTAGGCGCAAGCTACATTCAAAATGGACGATACCTGGCAATGCAACGACCCTTTTTCCTCTCGATCCAAGCTCCACCCCCAAACTGCGAACGTACAACTATACCAGCCCAAGAGCTCGCCATCTGAAACGATCCCCATTGGAAGCCTCCCTTGTTCTTGCCTTCTGCATACCTCTGCTACCATTCCGTTCCCTCCCCCCAAGCAACGCTCTGCAATGGCTGAGGAAGTCTGTACGTGCAAGAAGTGTATCTCCATCAAGCAATCTCGGCACCCTTTCTTTGTGCATATCCTTTGCAACTCCGTGCTGCTCGACTCTAGGGGGAGGCGATCCTGCTCTTGTGGTGGAATCCATGTCTGCCCGTCCCTTCTCTGCATTACTAAGAACCCAACCAACTGACAATTGCAGCCATCTCTTCTCCCCAGCCCGACTAAGGCAGCCTCTTCCACCCCTCTTGATCCACCCTGCTAACATCTTCGACCCAGAACAATGTATGCCTCTCCAATGTGCCCCCTCTTCACATGTGTTCGCATTGCCCTGCCATCCTTCCCTTCTGCCTACTCACAATCCTTCCCTTCTGCATACTCACAATCCTTTCCTTCTGGCCACTCACACAATCCCCTCACATTCTATTAACATCCGAACATTCTCACATCACATATGTGTCACAGCTTACTATTCCATTTGATCTCCCTGCCAGCAACCTGCTTGAATTGATCTGCCTAGCAACATGCCTACCAAACATAATAACATTCTATTTAACAATTCCCCTGAGATTCTATGAACATCCGCACACTCTCACATCAAATCTGTGTCACAGTTCACTGCTCCAATTGATCTGCCTACTGAGTGGATCTGCCTACAGAATTATTAACAATTTCCTTCATATTCTATTAACATCCGAACATTCTCACATCACATCTGTGTCACAGCTCACTGCTCCATTTGATCTGCCTGCTGCCAGCAACCTGCTTGAATTGATCTACCTACCACCATGCCTACTACCCACATACATGAACAAGGACCGTGCAGTCTAAAGCAGCTACATTTGCCATTCACTTCTCTAAACATGGACAAGGTTTTTCTTTTTTGGCCTGCCGTGAGGTAGGTCTAAGTGAAGACGATTCCCAAGAAGCGAAAAATCGCCATTTTCCATTTTCAGAAAAACATAATTTATTTTATGATCTACTTGCTATACATATCATCCTTGTTCAGGCCTAGGGCACAACCCACAGGGGTTACGATAGCCCTGGTCAGGAGCAGAGTCATTGCCAGGAGGCCGAGATGGGCAACACCTACAGATAGTCGCCACCGCTCCATCACTGGCTAGACATCAGTACCTCCCTGACACAAATATACCCTTGGTGGGCTGCATTGCATGGACTAGAGCCAGCCAGCCTTGATGGTGATTGACACGAGGATGAGGATGATGATGATGTTGATGATGACGATGATGCCATTACTGAGGATATGACTATGTACTACTTAGCACTTAGCATTCAGCATGGGTGATGATGCTCGTTTAGTAGCTCCACCCTTTCTACTTGTTGTATCAGTTTTCTATCAGTCTCATAGACCCATCGGTCTTGACTTTAATCAACTCCCTCCCTCCCTCTCTCTCTCTCTCTCTCTCTATTGGCTGTCAGATGCAGTTATGAGTACTATTGGTGTGAAGCAAGGGTGCCCTCTCTGTCCCACACTATTTGGCATATACATTGATGAGCTCTCAGAGTATATCAACAGGATAGGAGGACCCGGAGCCAGCCTAGCAAGAGTGTTGATACCCATACTGCTCTATGTAGATGATGTAGTTTTAGAGACGTTAATATATATCTATCGATCTATCTATCTATCTCTCTTTCAATTCATCATCTCTCCACCCTCTTTTCCGCGCTACAAATCCAATTCGTCTTATTTAGATTTTGGGCAGGCCTTATGAAGACTTTAATAAACTCCCTCCGTCCCTCCCTCCCTCCCTCTCTCTCTCTCGCTTTCAATTCATCGTCTCTCCACCCTCTTTTCCGTGCTACAAATCCAATTCGTCTACTTTATTGGTATTTTAGATTTTGGGAAAGTCTTATGAACGATTTATTATGATTCACTTTGTTTTTTTTTGCTTTTTTTTTCTGTGCATCCCCTACAAGCGGCACGGTTGCCCGCATGATTCGAACAATGGCAACCGCTTGGGTAGGCAACGCCCTACTGCCTAAGCTAACAAGATTTATCTTACTCCTAAGAGCTTTTCTTTTATGAAATGGTAA
Source organism: Dipteris shenzhenensis (assembly GCF_047967505.1). Classification (NCBI taxonomy): domain Eukaryota; kingdom Viridiplantae; phylum Streptophyta; class Polypodiopsida; order Gleicheniales; family Dipteridaceae; genus Dipteris; species Dipteris shenzhenensis. The sequence goes on along the minus strand of NC_141600.1, from coordinate 59,938,804 downwards.
TGTGCATCAATCTCAAGGTGTTCATTAAGGAATATGTAAGATAGCACAGGCATTCATAAGAAGGGATTTTTTAGTAAAATAAAAAGCTACAGGATTGTGAAGGCTCCAAATAAAAATTGAATGTAAGTAAGAGTTTATATGAGATTTTTGAATAGTGTTATCTAGGGTTTTAAAATAGTAAACCCCACGAGACCTCTATATGCTCTTTTAGGGCATGAAACATTGGGTCGGTCGGATTCTACTCATATAATAAAAATACTTTTTTGCAGAATCATCAAAGAGAATTTCAATCTCTGAACCATATTGCTTCACATATCGCATGTGTTTAGTGGAGGATGCCGTTCCAGTGGCTACTTTCGTGATCCCCTGACGATCTCGACAGCTCCCTCTCCTGCTGTTCCTACCCCTTCGCAACCCTCCCTTATTCTTCTCCCCTCCCGCCCCTCCTACCCCTTTAGTTGTTGTCACCCTCACCACCAGCCCTCCTCTCCTCCTCTCGCTGAGGTACGGTCATCAGCTTCTTCCTCTTCTTCTCATCCTTCCCTTCCCCTGACCCTAAGCCTCTAAGGAAGAGCATCGCAAAGCAACCCCCCTCTTCTTAGGCGACAACCTCCTCATCATAACATCAGTCTTCTATCCATCTACAAGACACGACCTCTTCATTGAAGGTCTCTTTAGGAGACTCCTCGTGAGATTCCAAGCCCCAACCCTCTCCTTGGACTACATAGGGAATTTTGGAGGATTGGCCCATAGAGCTACCTGGAGATACCCAATGTGTAGGCTCTCGCCCAAGAGTTGATGGTTATGATTTTGCAACCCCACAAAGGGGGTTCAAATTTGCCTCCATGGGAAACAAAAAGCGGACCCCTGGATGGAATGATGAAGGACCAAATCTTGGTGGAGCAGCAGAAAGCCTCAGTCTTGGAGAGTGTGCAGTGTAAGCTTCTCTATTGGAGATCGAACAAACTCTCTTCAGTAGTTAGGGCTTTAGTGGTGAACCGGGTACTCCTCGCCACAGCCTTGTACATAGCCTCTTGCTGGTGCTTTTACAGGGGCTGCATGGGGCAACTAAGGTGCCTGATATGTAATTTCTTATGGACAAGTTCGGATCGCACCCATAATATGTGTGCTAGGGTGGCGTGGCAAACTGTGATCTTGCCACGAGCCAAGGGGGGGGCCTTGATACATATCATTTGGGCACAGTGGGATAGTGGCCATGCGCGTTCCTTTGGGACTTGGAGGAAGCTTCCTATGGATGATGACGACGGAGATTAGGTACTCTTGCACACTAGAAGAGCAAGTGCCAGGGCGGAAGTGATTGACGTAGCAATCCAAGACTCTTGAGGGGTTGAGCCACCTGGACTCTGCACTATTGGTCTAGGTAGTTGTCTCAGACGGGAGTGCCCCTTAGGGTACATTTCCTCAAGCAGACTCTATGTCATTTCCAACGCAGATCCTATAGAATAGGGGAGGGAGGCCTTCTGATGGGCAGAGATGGAGAGTGATCGGTGGGACGAGGTTGCTTTGGATGGGCTTACTTGTATAGGATCAAGATTGTGGGTTGGTTGGGAAAGAGTTGGACTATTGACCCAGATTCGGTTCTCTCCGACAATCACTCTGGTGGCCACTTTAGTTGCCATCTAGGAAGATATTATCTACAGACAGTGAGCTATTTGGGAGCATGGGACTCCAAGGTCTAGAGCGACCACCAAAAGGCGAGAGCGTTTCTACAAGGCATGGCCTACAGGCACCTTCTATGTTCTCATGGAGAGAGGTATTTGCTGGTTGTATAGCACACCAGTGCGGTTCTTAGCCCCTATTCTAGAGACTCCCTAGGCAATACTCTAGGAGATCAGGAAACAAGTTGGCCTTTTTAGGCGGCAATCAATTTTCTTTTCATGATCACCACCTTCTTGGGTTTTTTTAAATTTGTATGGTGGTTTATTTCAAGCATTAATGGAAGTTCCTTTTCTCTAAGGAGAGACTCCATGAGGAAAGGAGAGACTCCATTAATGGAAGCTCCTTTTCTCTAAGGAGAGACTCCATGAGAAAAGGAGCTATTTAGATGGCATCTTTCCCTAAGTACATGTGGCAAAAGAAGAGACTCCATGAGGAATGAAACTATCTAGATGGCATCTTTCTCTATGTACATGGGACAAAATGAGGGCTTTCCCTCACTTCTTTTGGTAACTATGGGATGTTGGCACCCTCTTTTTCCTCATGCTCCTGGCTCACTATGCCCTTACCAAGCTTTATGAGGTATTTTGCTTATGAACTTCTATATAGAAAGCATGGTGGACGTTTGACAACTCTTATGCCATTTTAAGAATGCAACAATAACCTTCTTCAAAATTTGAGGCACAAACATCAACTCTCCTACACTCCCTCTCTCCCTTAGTTGCATTCTATGTTCATGTGTGCCTTTTTGTGTGATGTGTTCTCCTTTTTAAAGTGAGCAAGGTTCTCACTAGGCTGCATGGTGCTTGCTTGAGTGTGCATTTTCACCTACTCAAATGCACCTACTCTACGTGAAAACTCAACCTATGTATTATTTGACTCATGTGCGCTATACTTCATGTTGGTGCTTAGTATGCCATTTTAGGATTGCAACATCAACCTTCTTCAAACTTCTAGGCACAAATTTCAGCTCTCTCTTGCTCTCCCTCCACCTTAGTTGTGTTCTATGTTATTGCATGCTTTTTTGTGTACACAACCACCATGCAACCTAGCAAGAACCCAACTCAATCAAACAAGGAGAACACACCACTATGCCTATGTATTATTTGATTCATAGGTATTGTACTTCATATTATATGCTATGTATTTTGGTTTGCTTTGTGTATGTGTTTTCTCCGTGTGTTTATGTAGTTGTTTTGTCTCCTTTGGGTAGGCAGTTTGTGATTTTGTGTGTGTTGTTGAGTGGTTATGCTTGTCACCTATTACTTTTGTTTGAGTGTGTGTGTCTCCTCCATTGGTATTACCCATCGCCATACTCGTGGAGGCTTCTACTAAGCTACCATGTTGCGATGCTTTATCTATGTTCCTCTCATTAGTCCACCTTCCGAAAGGCCTACTTAGAAGATAGAAGCTTAAACTAGGGAAGGAATATCCATATGCTATAGTAAGTCATAAGAGTCACTTAATTAAAAATATAAAAGGTAATCAAGCCACAACAAGGGATTGCACCCTGCAAGGGGTTATGTGTATCAAAAAGTCTCTTAAAACCTCCATTTCAAAGTTCTTACATAACTAAACAATAACAACAATAGTCTTATTAGGAAACTGAATCTTTTGATGTTCTTATCTTCACCATCTGAGAATGGATATAGCAATACTGAAAACCAAACCAATAAAAAAAGGAACATAATTTGGAGGGTGTTAAATTTTTTTGGCCCTTGTTCAAGTTTTCCAAATCCATGTGGCCTAAAACTAGACATACCTTGGTGCCGAATTAAATCCCTAATGTTTGACACTCAAATCCATAGTACTAGGAAAATACATTAGTACACACCTAAGTACATAACACTTGAATCCATAGGAAATATATATATAAATACCAAGTATAGCTAAGGCCTACAAAGGGACCACACTAGTAATATGCACAACAGCAAGAAGAAATAAATGCAGGGTCAACAAGATGCTATTTATAGTGGTGACATAGTTTGATAACATTATATATGTTGTGTCATTTCTTTGAATGAGGTGAACATAGACCTTGTAGCCTACTTTACTCATTTCACATCATCAAGCTTGGCAATGGGCATGCACCAAAAGAATTCATCTGGGGAATAACAAAACGCTAGTAAAGCATTTTGTAGATTAATCTCTTAGTCATATCTAGTTGCCTTGACCTCCCATGTAGCAAGAGGCACCATACAGAGGCTCAACATTTTTGGGTCATTATTGGGACATGGCCACAATGCTTAATCAGTTTCTTTAAACTAATTCCTTTGCATTGTACCTAGTTTGATGTTTTTTGGCACTCCTTTGCCTTTCCCTTATTTTGGTCATGGTAAATCCTTGGTTGTGCATATGTCTTGGGATGGTGGAAGGTTTGTGGACCTATCTTTTGGACTAAGGTACTGTGTATCGACCAATGGATGCATTTTGCTATCGACACTTGGATTATGATACCTACCTCATAGTGAGCCCTTGCTCTTGGGCTGCAATTTTTTAAGTTGCCTATTGAATTAATGAGATCAATTCATTCCATATATTGGTACCCCTTTCACTCTTTGTTACAACAAGGAACTTAATTATCCAATGATAAATTTGGTTAGCTTATTCTCATGCCTTTAGCATTTATTCTTTTTGCATTATCATTGTAATATTTTCTTTTGCTTAAATTATTGTTTATTAACAGCTATGTGTAGGCAAGTATTGGGATAGTTTGTCATGGAGGGCCTAGGTCACGTTTTGCTTCCTTTATGATAAGTCACTCAAACTTGTATGCCCATTGAAAGATATTGAACAAATTTTAAGTGATGGGGTTTCTTGTTAGACCAGGCTTCCAAACCAGGGCATGAGGATTTAGTAGAACTAGGCTTTGTTGAGCCTTTGCTACCACCCTCTTCTTCTTGACAATTTGATATGCAAAGAGGTCCTTGATTCCATCAGTAAGAGCCTTAGGAGCTATAGTGCCACCAGTTTCCAATGGCCTATTATGCATGGATTCATCTTTCTATGTTGGATTCCACTTCCTAGTCCTTAAAATGTGAAAAGTAGATGAATCCTTGGAAGGGGAAGTGGTTCGTTTGATTTTTTGTAGGATGCCTCTTGAGGATGAGACCTTCTTGATAGCTTATGCTCTGCAATTCATTTTTAATATTATGGTCTTGTAGGCCTACTCTTTCGAGAGCTTGAACCCATTTTTTTCATTACACTCTCCACACTTAGACTTAGGCCTCTAAATGCGTGTTTGGAGTTTATTTCTATTGCTTTGGTCGTGATGGCCAGGTTTACTTTTTTTCTTAAGGGCAATAGCTCCTACCCAATACACAAGGATCAAAAGGGGGATGTGCCTATAGTAAGGGCAATAGCTCCCACCCAATCACAAGGGGATCAAAAAAGGGGATCTCAAGGGAAATAGCTTTCCGCCAATCACAAGGGGATTAAAAGTGGGGATTCTTGCCCTCTATATATTGTGGTTGTGGATTTGTGGGTGGATGGCCGGTTACCACACACACACACATGTGCATGCACGATCATGTGCACAAGCAGACACACATGCACATGCAGATGTGCACCCAGGCATAGAGACACATGCAACCACACGTGCACACATGCATGCATGCACACTCACACACACACACGCATGCACACACATGCACATGCGTGCACACGTGTGCGCACACACACACACAAAATATTCCACCCCCATTTTCTCTGTCATGCTTCATTGAGCCTCTCAAACCTTAATTTCAAGCTATAATGGTCTCTCAACCTTAATCTTTGAAAACCATCTAATTATGTCTCCTTCTTTAATGTTCCACCATGTCACATCACTTACGTTTCACAATTCAACACTCCAATTCTGATTGTCATTTCCCTCTCCAATTCTAGCTACAGTTTGACGCTCCATCAATCTACTCCTTCCCATCCTTCTTAAATGTCCTCCCTCTCTAGAGGTTCAGCACAATCAGCATTCATCCTTCTGCAAGATTTGTCTGGTGATCTTTCTGTTCAAAACCACTCCCCTATGTACCTGATGGGTAGACATTTATTCGGCCGTCCATACTCTGCCTAACTTGTTATTGCACCCATCATGCTCATCCAATTGCACCTAGGGATGGACCACTCGAACACTCTTAGGCCTCCTTTCTTTTGTGCGACATCAAACTATCTCTCAACATGGGCTCTCAAGTCACTCGTGCTCTCTTTTTTCGTCATGTCTCTTCCTTGCTTCTTCGTTGGGATCTTCTTATTCCTCCTATCTCAAACTTCCTTGTGCCTCGTCATTCACACCTCTTACTCCTACATTCAGCCCTTAAACTCCTTTGTTGATAATTTTACTTCCTCCCCTTCTCTCTCCTTCGTACTCCTTTCTTCTTGCTCCTTTTTCTTCCTCTCTTCCTTTCTCTCTCAACCTTTCTTCTCCTACTTCTTACCTCCACCTTCCTTCCTCCTACTCCCTTCATTCTACTCCCTCTTACTGCTTACTTCCTCCCTCCCTCCTTCCTTCTACTCCCTTCCTCCTACTTTGTTTTTCTCTTTCTCCTTCCATCCTCACTCTTTGCTGCTTCTCTCTTATCTTTCCTCCCTTTTAATTGCTTCCCAAATACAATAGCTTGATTCTCAAATTTTTACTCAGGATTATTATTCTTTCTTTGCTTACAATAAGTGCCTTATTCTCTCATAAATAAACACCTTATGTTATACTTGACTCATTATGGAAAAGTAAACCTCCTTTTATCTCTTTAAGAATTGGACTGTGCTTATTATGCAAACTGTCTATGTCAACTACTTTATAAACTCAAAAGTGAATATGGTATCTTCTTTGCAAACTCATTTTCTCCTATTTTATATACTTTGCATCTTTAAAATCTTCTTTAAAGCATATAGTTTTGAATGATTTTTTAAAGGGACCCCAATAACAAGGCAGGATGACACATGTTTTCCCAATTAAGTTAAATCATGTTCTCAGTCGTGTTTTTCTTGTTGGGTGGTTCAAATATCGTCGTCAATGAAAGGTTTGTCAAAGATAGTTGCTTTGGAAGCTCTCATTTTAAACATTCCACTTTCCCAATTCACTAGAATGTCACATTCATTTACTTTTATACAAGCTCATTTTCAAAGTGGCTTTGGTTTGTGGCCTTGAAATATATTCTCTTCGTTCTTGTCATGTAGCTATATAAAAGCACATAGTACACATGACATTGTGTTCCCCTACAACTTTGATCATGGTTGCACATAGTACCCTTATGTCATCGAATCCCTATGGCTTTTGACTCACTAATATGAGTTCTTTCTCACTTTCTACCCTTATATTTTATTTTTAGAAAAAGGTTTGTGGGACTCTACACTTGAAGAAAAATCCTTGAACAACCCACTACCTCTGCCATCCCCAATTCCTCAATTGGTACTTACTTGCTTCCACAAGCTTGAGATGCTCTCTTTCATCAAATCACAGGATCTCGAGGTCCTAAATTCAAGCTCCCCTTTCCTACTTGATATCATTTCCTTGAATGATTGGATAAACCTCCTTGAGTTCTCTAAAAATGAGTATATCCTTTCCTTGAATGATTGGATAAAGCTCCTTAAGTTTTCTTAAAATGAGGATGATAGCGCTTTGTCTAGACTTAAAAGAGTTGCCTCTAATTTTGCAGCCATACTACTTAATGATGACAACCACTCCCATGATGGTTTCCTTTCTCTCATTCTAGGGCTCACTAATGACATCCTTATTCCTCAATTATGCCTTCCCCTTGCCCATTCCAACTGGTATTTAGCTCTCCACTAATAACATTCATAGTTTCATTAACCTAGGATTCCTCACTCCTAATGATAGAAAATCCATTGAAAACTCTTTGAATCCCTTAACCTCCTAATCCCCTTTATGGTAAAGACCTTAATAACTTCTTCTTTTGTACCTCTAGTCCCTCTAAGGCACATCAAAATGAAGTTTTTTGGTGCTTAAACAACCTTTGATTTCCTTGCTCCTTTTACTATTCAAACTTTGGATTTCATCTATAACCTCTCCCCTAAAAGGAAGATGAATAGTGCAAACAAGATGCCTATCATGTGTATTTTCTTGGGCTACAGTGAAGAGGCAAAGGGTTACCGTCTCTATAACCCTATTACCAAGAAGGTAATAGTAAGTCGTGATGTGGTCTTCTCAAAACAACCGCATCAATTGGAGGAGGATGCTTCCTTCCCAGACAACCAGGACCAGGATATCCATCCAGTACCGCCACCAACAGCAGACCGAACTCCCCCAACGGTGCTTGGGAGGATTCAAGATAAAGAAGAGGAAGAAGAGTCTGCAGAATGACAACTGCAATGGCCATTCCCAAAGTGGGTAAAGCAGCTTTTGGACGGCAGAGAACCTCCAGCCATTGAGGAGGAACCATCCGAACACCACCGTTCCAAGAGATTAGAGGAGCAAAGGAGGCCGCAGGAACACTTGGTCAACTATGTGTTGATGACAGAGGTGATTTGTGCTGAAGAACCCATGTGTCTTGAAGAGGCACAGGGTGATGATAGGTGGATGGAGCCTATGCAGTCGGAGTATGGCTCCATAATGAAGAACAACACTTGGGACCTTGTGGATCGACCACCAAAATGCAAGGTAATCGGAACCAAGTGGGTGTACAAGACCAAGTACAAGTCCGACGGCACGTTGGATAAGTACAAGGCTCGGCTCATGGCAAAAGGATTCGCACAGGTACATGGTTTTGATTATCAGGATACTTTTGCTCCCATAGCTCGACTAACCACAATTCTCAGTGTTTTGGCTTTAGCTGCCAAGGGAAGTTGGCCCGTGTTTCAGATGGATGTAAAATCTGCCTTTTTGAATGGAGATCTCAAGGAGGAGGTATACGTGGAGCAACCACCAGGTTTTGAGATCCCCAGTTTAGAAGGTAAAGTCTATAAATTGAAGAAGGCACTTTACGGGTGAAACAGGCCCCACGAGCGTGGTACTAGCGAATTAATGCCTACTTTCTGCAAAACTTGTTCAAGAGGAGCCCATCTAATGCAAATTTGTATATCTTCAGATAAGGAGGAAGGTGTATGATTGTGGTCCTTTATGTGGATGACCTTGTCATAACAGGGAACCATGAAGAGAAGATCTCGCAGACAAAGCATTTGCTAGGAAGAGAGTTTGAAATGACAGACCTCAAACTGATGCATTTATGTTTGGGGATTGAAGTTTGGCAAGAGCCGAAACAGATCTTCATTTCACAGCTGAAGTATGTTGGAGAGATACTGAAGGCATTTGGCATGGCTGAGTGCAAGACAGTTGGTATCCCTATGGAGATTGACGTGAAGCTCTCAAACGAGGATTCATCACCACTGGTGGACGAAGCGAAGTACAGAAGGCTTGTGGGTAGCTTGATTTACTTGTGCAACACACGGCCGGACATCAGTTTTGCGACTGGTGTACTAAGCAGGTTTTCCAATAAGCCCCGGGAGAACCATTGGAGGGCAGGGATGTGGGTGCTGAAATACATCAAAGGCACACTTGATTATGGCATCACCTATACCAACGGCAACATCTTGACCGGATTCTGTGACTCGAATTGTGCAAGAGACGTGGACAGTAGGAGATCAGTGACAGGTTATTATTTCTCACTTGGATCTGGAGTTGTGTCATGGGTCAGCAAGAAGCAACCCACAATTGCTCTTTCTTCTACCGAGGCCGAGTACAAATCAGCATGCTTTGCTTCTTGCGAGGCAGTGTGGTTGAGGAGGACTTTAGGGGACATGGGTGCAGTGCAGAACAAGCCTACGCAGTTATCATATGACAATCAGAGTTGCATGGTGATTGCAAAGAACCATGTGTTCCACGCTCGCACAAAACACATTGAGATTTAATATCACTTTGTATGCGAGCTCATCATGGATGGAGAGGTTGACTTGGTGTACTATCCGACTACAGAGAATATCCGAGTATCATCGAGACCGGCTGGTATAAACAGCATAGCTCCTAAAGCTTGGTTGAGCTAATGAAAGAAGCGCAGGTTATATGAGACAACGGCCAAACCAATGACCAACGTCTGAGAAATGGGTACTTATCAGATTGGGCTATTATCATTGGACTCGCAGGCACCTTTTCTGCTGTGATAAGATCACTGGCTATACATGGGTAAGATATTTATTGTAACATAGTGTAACTTTTATTCTACATGTCACCTATGCTCTCCTTCATTGTGATCACCTTCATGATAATAGTATAGCTGGCGGTGGCATTTCTTGGAAATCCCTCTATCGGGTACTGATATAGAGCTAGTTTGATCAACTACTGCCTCTACACTTGGCACCACTAATAAAGCTGGAGTACTTACGTATCTATCAACACATGATACTATCCAAACTGAGCACATTCAGAAGGACTAGGTACACAAATTGCTGAGTCATCACCTATTGGAACTAGAAAGGGATTTAGTTGGCTAGGAATACAAGTGATAACTAGGTTTTTGGAGGGTAAGATCTTATGTAATGACTCTTATAGCTATTTTGCTTAAAAATGGAGGCTCTTGCTTTAGCTAAATACAAGACTAAAATAGATAGTTACTACTTTGTCATCACTCGCTCCTTATGATTATGACATACATTATGGAAGGCAATTCACAAGCTTACAAGTTTCATTCCGTGGATGAGCATTTATCAATTCTTACAGAATCATGGGGTGAAGGACTTTGCATGCTGATCAAAATGGGGTAGATTACCAGATTTTGGATCCACATCACAAAAGGTGTGATTTTCTTTAGTAAAGCACTTTCCACATATAAAGAATACATCAATATGTGGCATTTTGTCAACATTTACTTTATGTTCTATCTTACCATCCCTTGGCTATAGAACACCGTGTATAATGGGAAATCTATCCTATCATGGTTTTAGTATTAGATAATATGTGTGTGTGGTATATGGATGAAGTAGACAAGTCTTTGTCTTCTTGCCTTTGTTATATGTAAAGGTAATGAAACAACTACCTTAGTATAAAGAAACATTTAAGGTATGGTCACAATCGTAGTTTTCTTTCTAGAAATATTAACAAGATGACCATTTCTCTTAGGAGACAGCACTGTACAAAATACGATGTGAATTCTCTTATGACCCCCTACTTGGGGAAATTTGTAAAATGGCAGCTCAAAAAGAGTGAATACACATGGAGCATTTGTATACCTGTGACTCAAATGTTGAGGTGCCACATGATGCACCACCCAAGGTCAACATAATTTACCATTATAAATGGCTTATGATGTTTGTAGCATCGATAACAAGTGGAGCTGCGCTTTGAAGCATGCAGTCCTTCCATTGGAGTCCAAGGATTTCTATCCATTATATCCTGTAAGGAAATTCATACGTTCATCCAACAGCATGATTAAGGTGTGCTTTTGCTAGATCCAAAAAACCAACAACTTCTATTGATCCAATTAAGCATTACAGACTGGTGCCTATTTGGTAACTATTAGCAAAGTCTTTGGAAAATGCCCTTTCCACCTTACAGAAGCTCTCTAGAGTCATTGGTAAAATCATATCCAATGATGAATCACAATACGACAACTACAAAAAGAAGTCTAACGGTGTTATCAAAGCTTTTTACCACTATCACATTACAGAATACTTATAATAGTGGAGGAAGAAAGCATAACGCCAATGTTACACCCTTTTCTTCAAAAATGTACTCCCTTATCCCATTTGAGACTTTGTCTCAGGAGAATAGGGACATCCTTACATAGGATTTTCCCACACTTGATACCATGGCCCTTAACATTAAGGATGTCTCAGTAATCCTCTCATCCCGAGGAGGATATTAGAAGGAACATTCTCACATCAAGTAGACCATAAACTATGGTCTCTTAACGACTTAAGTATCTCAACACCCATCACCTTTTACATGTGGGTTGTCCAACAGGGATTACTAAAAATTTTGGATGTTGTGAGACAAGAATTCAGGAACAGGGTATTGAAGGAAAACCAACACATACGGATAACATCATCTTGCCAGAGCTCTTCACACTAAAAGAACTTGAGGATTCCTTTTGTGGTTCAAAATAAGGATTTCTTGTAGCCACAAAATGCTACTACCCACAAAAAAGGTACTGGATGTTTGGAATTAAATGCGGCCCTATCTAAAATGTACCTGTAACAATATGGGTATACAATGTCACAAAGTAATGTGGTTTGACCATGCAATACGGTATATACTTAACCACATACACCAGTTTATGAATGGTAGTACACTTGCGGTTAAAATGTACACACTTGCGGTTAAAATGTACTCCTTCATTTGTTGGTGCTCTTCCTTTCTTTTATTCTTAGTTAAGCAGGCTATGTTTTTTCATGCTACTGGGATTTGTGGTCAATGAAGTTATCAAATCAACAGTTAATGATCTAGACATGGATCCTTTTCAAGGAGTGAATGGAAAAGGAATAAACCTTTTGGTCAGATCTCTAAATCCAAAATGGGCTAGAAACATAGAGACAAACATCCCAAAAACTCTAGAGGTGGCAACAAGTCAGTACGAGGCGGGAGACATGGTGGTGTGCCAAGGAGAGGAGGATATGACCCCCTTTTGGGAAGAGGGAGAGGACAACGTTTCGTGGACTCTTATGGATTCAAAAGAAACAATGATATTGGCAGGAAATGGGATACTTTGGAACTCACCCCAGGTAGCTCATCCATAATGGATAGCTCGAGACATGGGAGCATAAGATTTCGAAGAAGGAAGTAGGGTCTCTTCGAGAGTAACTCTTTTGGAGGAAAACAATCCTACTAAAAAGATACTTTTTTGATGGGTAGGTTCACAGATGTATCTCCATATTGGATCATGGAAGAAAGATATTGAAAAGCACAAAGGAACGTGATTTTTTGCACTTCATCCATGTTTTTTTTTTAACCCTTTACTTGAGAACATGGTTTTGAGAGACTTTTTCTATCAAGCCTGGGTTTTTTTATTCTTTGAGGGACACCTTTTGTATTGATGCTAAGTCACTTTGCTTATGCTATAAGTATGAAAAGTTAATCAATAAAAAATGGGGTCATGTGGGTACTTGTAATGTAGGGATTGTTACCCCACAATATTCATCATTAATTTTCACAGCAACCAACCTCAAGATCCATCTTACAAGGTTTGTCTCACTTTCATCCTTCCCATTCTCTACTCTTCCTTTGATGAATTCTTGGCATTACTGCATTTAGGAATCCTCATTGACCTTTGTTGTGACAATGGCTTCCACATTCCCAAAATGAAGAAAATCATCCTTGAATATATCTCCAACAATCATTTCCCACACCTAAATTGGGACTTCAAAAAAATTCTCTTCCTTATGGGTAGACAATAGGTGATGACCTACTGTCTCACCTAGTTTGTAGTACTCCACTAGGGGCAACAATGGGTACACACACACACACACGCACATGCATGCACACAGACACGCACACACATGCACACGCACATGCACATGCACACATGCACGCGTGCGCATACACACACAGACAGAGACACACACACACACACACATGCATGCACATGCACGCATGTGCGCGCGCACACACACAAATGTATCTCCCTTCTCACGATGGCCCTTTTCACACTTACTTTACTTTTATGTCCTCTCTTGGGTTATCCCTTTCCACCCCCATTTTCTCTCTCATTCTCCATGTATTAACTTTAACTTTGACCTACTATGGTCTTTCAATCTTACCATTAAAAAACCATCTACTTATGTCTTTTTCTTTGATGTTTCACCATGCCTTGTCACTTACATTTCACTATTCAACACTTGAATTCTGACTACCATTTGCCTCTCCAATTTTGGTTGTAGTTTGAGGCTCCCTACTCCTTCCCACCCAATCTATATTACTTGTACATCATATTCATTCGATTCCACCTACATGGACTCTTAGGTCACTCTCATCCTCATTTATGTTAGGTCTTTTCCTTTGTTCTTCGTCAAGACCTTCTTATTCCTCTACGTTGAACTCCCTCATGCCTCATCATTCACACCTCTTGCTTCTCAAACTCCTTCCTTTTGACAATTTTGCTTCCTCTACTTCCTTCTCTTTCCCCCCTACTCCTTCCCTCTTCCTCCTTTCTCTTCCTCTCTTTCTTTCCCCCCCTCATTCTCTAAACGTTCCTTGTTCTACTTCTTACTTCCTCCTTCCTTCCTCCTACTTTTTACTTTCTCCTTTCTTCCTTCCACTCCCTTCCTCCTACTTCTTTCTTTCTTTCTTTGTCATTCCATCCTCTCACCCCTCCCTACTCCTCTCTTACCTTCTCTCCCTTTTAATTACTTTGCAAACACAATAAATTTATTCTCAAAGTTTTACTCACAATTATCATTCTTCCTTGCTTATCTTAAGTGCCTTATGCTTGATATGGTATCTTTTGTGCAAGCTCATTTTTCTCCTATTTAATATATTTTGCATCTTTAAAAGCTTCTTCAAAGCATATAGTGGGACTTTGGTAACAAGGGGGGTTGTATATGACACCTATCTTCCGAATGAAGCTAAATCATGTTGTCACCTATGTTTTTCTTGTTGGGTGGTGGCAAGTATTCATAAATATCCTTTCAATGAAAATTTGTCAAAGATGGTTGCTTTGGAAGCTCTCATGAAAAAGATTCCAGTTTCCTAACTCATAAAATATCTCTCTCTCTCTCTCTCTCTCTCTCTCTCTCTCTCTCTCTCTCTCTCTCTCTCTCTCTCTCTCTCTCTCTCGCTCTCCCTCCCTCCCTCCCTCCCTCCCTCTCTCTCTCTCTCTCTCTCTCTCTCTCTCTCTTAAATCCCCCCTTACCTTTGATCCATTTTCCTCAATACCTACTTTGTTTGAGAGGGAAATTAGAGACTCCAAGAGGAATGGAACTATTGAGATGTCATCTTGTCTCTGACTACATGTGGCAAAAGGAGGGTTTTCCCTCCAAATGCTTCCCACTTCTTGTTCACTTCTTTTGGAGTCTATTGGAAGTTGGCTCCCTCTTTTCCTTATGCTCTAGCTCTTATGTCCCTACCAAGATTTTGTGAGGCATTTTACTTATAGACCACTTTAGAGGAATCCAAGGTGGATGCTTGACAATTACTATGCCATTTTAGGACTACAACAAAAACCTTATTTAAAACTACTAGGCACAAACTTCAACTCCCTCCTCTTTCTCAATTTCATTCTATGTTACTACATGCTTTCTTATGTGGTGTGTGCTCCTTGTTTAAGTTAGCTAAGTTCTTCCTAGGTTGCGTGGTTCTTACTAAGGCATTTGTTCTGCAGTGTGAGTTTGTTGCTTACTTTGCTTATGTATTGTTTGAGTGCTATAGTTTATGTTGTGTGCTATGTATTTTCATTTGCTTCGTGTGTTTTTTCTTTGTGTATTGTGTGCTTGTTTCATGCTTTGGGTAAGTAGTTTGTGTTTGTTTCGTGTGCTATGTGGGTGTGTCGTATGGTTGTCCTGTGTTTGATGCAGGTTGCATTTGTTTGAGTGTGTGTATCTTCTCCATTTTGCGAGTTGCCTTAGTATTGCCCATTACTA
Organism: Dipteris shenzhenensis; assembly: GCF_047967505.1. NCBI lineage: Eukaryota > Viridiplantae > Streptophyta > Polypodiopsida > Gleicheniales > Dipteridaceae > Dipteris > Dipteris shenzhenensis. The sequence goes on along the minus strand of NC_141600.1, from coordinate 59,923,612 downwards.
CTACCTCCATTGAGGTATGTATTAAGCTACCACTTGTGACCTTTTTGTCTATGTGCCTCTTGCTACTCCACTTCACAAAGCCTTGCTTGAGCTTTTGTGTAGTGACTCTTGCTACTTGGGAGATTAAAGCAATGAAACATGACTAAGGGATTGATCTACGAAATTCCTTATTGACCTAGTGTGATGGCTCGGATGACATTTTTTGGTGCATGGATGTTGTGGGATGAGTAGAGCATGCTGTAAAGTCTATGTTTACCCTCGTTACAGAAAATGTCATAGCATATATAATGCTATGAGACTATGGTGGTGTGGTGGACTATTGTACCTTACTAACCCCTTGTTCATTTCTTCTTGCTGGTGTGCTCTTTTTCCACTTTATGTGTATATATACACACACACACACACTTTTTTGGGGTGAAATTTTTGATGCACAGTAGCTTCCCTTGAATGGGAGCTCAAGAGTACATCAGCAGAAGATCTCACTATATGATGACAAGTATACATTGTAGTCTATGTAACGAGTATGTAGACAATCAAAAAAAGATTGCTGTAGAGAGCATCGAAAAAAACATTGTGTGTGTGTGTGTGTGTGTGTGTGTGTGTGAGAGAGAGAGAGAGAGAGAGAGAGAGAGAGAGAGATTATACACACCTTTTTTGGGGGGTGAAATTGTGAAGTTATACACACGTTTTTTTTGGTAATATCCAGTGCAGTATATTTATATGTTCATAAATTTACAAGATGGGAAGTCTCCAAAATGGAGAGGATCCCAGAGATCAAAAACATAAAAAGAAAAGCTCTATGCAAGAAGTATCCATATCACCCTCATGGCATGCATCATATAAGGATTGCCGCAATGAGGCTCGGAAAGATTCATATGACTTGTGAATCTACCGACCTAAGTATGCCAAATTATGCTCACTCCAGATTGTCCAAAGAGCCCAATATCTCACCCAAGAGAGAAATAGTGAGTATTAAGACAAAGACCTCATAAATTTGCCAAAGAGCCAGAAATGTTTCCCAAAAATGTGACTCGGGAAACGGAGCCGAAGATGATCTGAAATTTTCCCGAGGAGGTTCCTAGAACACGGGCAGTGCCAAAGCAAATGAGGGACAATCTCTGAAGGAGCCTGACATCTTAAACATGTTGATGGTGCAATACGACATTTGGCAAGCGTGACTCCCACTGACAATGTGCCTGTCATGCATCTCCAAAGAAAAAGTCTTTGTTTCAATGGCATTTTACACTTCCATAATATCCGGAGATTCTTCCGCCACCATGAGAGGGGCTTCCTTATATGCCACAGAGTATTAGCATATTGCTGAATCCATGGAGCAGGCTGAAGAAGCCTATAGACTTTGATGGAGGTCAAGGCAAGAAGAGGAACAGAATGCGTGCATGTAGCAGAGGGTTGCAATTGCCAATTCATAAGCCTGTCTGTGTCAACCACAGGAGGAACAGGTAGAAAAGGAAGCAATAGATCAGCAATTTTCTTCCATATGGACCTATGGTGCATTCCCAATGCATAGGAAGCAATGGCCTAGGGAAAAGATAAGACATAGCCCTGATTATCTACCACATCATTTATGCATCTAACTCCCAATTTCATGAGATGGTATGCCCGAACAGGTTCCTGCAAAGCGAGTGGAATGTCAAAGATGGCACTCCAATGAATACTTTCTTTCCTCATTGAATTTGTCCCCGAGCAATTATCAGGAGCCCATTTGACCTTAGAAAGTACTTGCTTCTAGTCAAGTATCAGAGCAGTAGAGAAAGGACAGCCAAGTATCTTCCCTACAAATCTCCCAATGACAACCTCCCAATGATCAGTAGTCCAATGACCATAAGCACAAGTTCTCATGTTGACACACATGGATGCTATCATACAAGTCCATGGTTGTTGTTGGCAGAAAAAAGTATGGAGCAGAGTCGCCTTCCTGGCAAGTACATGATATCTTATATTGAGGACATTGAGTCCACCATGCATCCTAGGAGAGCACACCATTTCCATCTTCATCAGTCTCAATGCTTTCACAGCAGTTTTTGTCCTCCATAACATCTCCATTGCTTGAGACATAAAAGCTGAAATATCTCTGGAGGACCAATGCAGTAAAGGCAAAAAGAACTGGACATAGGACATTACAATGGGCTATACTATTCTGAGCATGACATGAAGAGGCCAAGTAGAAATTTTCCAGTAGTCCAGTTTATGTTGAAGTCTTTGGAAGATCCATTTTAACTGCTGCTTCCTGGTGATATGCCATCCAATAGGATATCCCAAATGCCTGACTACATCTTTGGAATGCACCACCTGACCTGGCCAGAGAATAGAATGCCAGTCACATTGTTTCAGGGGAAGCAATTTAGATTTGTCAAAACTGACATGCAATCCCACTGCCAAACCATACAATGATAGGGTGCTCATGAGCATGTGAAATTCCCGAGGAGAATTCTGTGGCATAAAGAAGGAATCATCAGCATATGCTTGTGCCAAAAAAGATGCAGCCCCAGGGATTTTAAGACCAGCCATCTGTCCTGTGTTTGTAAGATGATCAAGATACATTAAGAGGGGATGGGCCACAATGGCATAAAAGAGAGCACTAAGAGGGCAACCCTGTCTAACTGATCTGCCCAATGTCCATGACCGAGATAGATGACCCCCAAGAATGCACTGAGAAGTAGAGCCAGAATAAAGCCAGTAAACTGCATTTGCTATCTTGGAACCAAAGCCCATCTTTGTCATGATTTGAGAGATAAAATCCCGTTGAACAGTATCAAATGCCTTAGCAATATCTACCTGCAATATGAGCACATCTTGATGTGAATACTTAGCATATTCAATTGTAGTCAAGGCATTGGAGATATTATCATGGATTTGTCTGCGCGGCACAAACCCATATTGATGAGGATGAAGTCTCGCATTCAGTAGCCCGTGAAGCTTATACACAAGCATTTTGGCAATGAGTTTGTAAACTATAGGCATCAAAGTAATAGGCCTCCAATCTGAAATATGGTCACATAGATGTTTTTTGGGCACAAGTTTGACTATGCCATGCTTCCAAGAGTGCGGCAACTGATTTTCTTGCCAGGCAACATTGATCATTTGCAAGAGGATGTCTTTCAAATCATCCCAAAAGGAAATATAAAATTCCACCGTAAGGCCATCCCAGCCAGGGGACTTGTATTTATTGAGGTGGAACAATGCATTATCAAGTTCTGTGTCAGTAAAAGGTCTCTCCAAGATAAGAGCATCATCCATTTCCACTATTTCAGAAACATATTGGAGGAATTCAATCCTAGCATCAGTCATTTGATTGGATGGGGAACCAGCAGCAGAGAACAATTTCTGGAAGTAATTTTGGCATTCATCTTGGAGATCAGAGAAAGAGTGTGTCCAAGAGCCATCAAGCTTCCTTGCCCTTAGACATGAGTTTTTCTTTCGAGTAGCATGTAAGCCCTGGAAAAAAGCTTTTGATGAGTAGCCCTTATCCATGAGGGATTTCATTCTTGCCCTGATCTGCCATTTATGCAATTTCCTCTGATCATTAGCAGTCAATTTAATCTGAGCATGTGATAGGGTATCATTTTCTGAATCAGAGAGGGGCCGCAACTGAGAAAATTCAGTCAATTGTTGTGCTGTCCTTTTTGCCCATTTAACCTCATTCCTCCATTCAGTCATGTGCCATTTGCCATACTCCCTAATGACATTCTACATACGAGAGACAAAACTGTCCCAAGCATAATTTATGTCCTCCTAGGCATGCAAAGGCAAGGGATGAATTGCAAGTCTGATCATTTGCTGGAAATAGTGATGTCGGAGGTAAGCTTGATTGACATTCAATAATTTACTAGAAAGAGGTGGCAAATCATCTAGAGGCATGCCAAGCTGCAAATTCATCCACAATGGGGCATGATCTGACAAGCCCAATGAGAAATCTATAAAGAGATGAGGGCTAAAATCTACAAATTGTTGTGGGCAAAACAAATACCATCTGTCAAGCCTTGCCCAGTTATGTTGTAAGTGCATTATGATGAAAAGTATATCCAGGCACTGACCCTTGGAGTAGTAGCCATAAATATTCAGCCTGCACGGAAGCAAGCATGCTATCCCATTTCTGCTATTCCAATGATAGCATATGAGATCTTGAAGTGGTGTTATCTCTTGGTAGCGGGGAATTATTGAAATCTCCACAGAGGAATGCATTGGATCTCCATGGATATCTGCATAAAGAATCCCATAATGAAGCCCTCATGGCAGAGGTTTGGGAAGCATAAATTGATGCAAACTCAAGAATATCACCATTAACATTACATTGTATGACCATCCATCTGCCAACACTGTCATTGAAGGCCAATTGGGGTTCCAGCTCATGTCTAACCAGTATGCATACACCTGAGTAGGTAGTGGTACCAGCATAATATATATCATAACCGCCATAATAATCATGACGACCAACCTTGGAGTGTTGATTATGTTCTTGCAAACAAACAATATCTGGTAGCATTCTATGTACATAATTCCAAAAAAGCCTCCACTTGGAGACATTGCAGAGGCTCTGTACATTATATGTAAAGCACTTTAGTGTTTGGAGCATGAGAGAGATATATACAGGAAAGTATCAAAATAAAACAAGACATCAAAGAGGCGAAGCCTCTGCCTGCATGGGCTGCATTCCTTCATGATCCATGAAAGACACAACATTTTCTCCTTCTTCTGAATCACATATAGGGATGCCCTTCTTCAGTACCCCCACCCAATTTTGAAGGATAGGAGCTGAAGTAGAAGCCTGTCTAGGTGAGGGAGAAGAAGCATCCCATTGACGAGATTGAAGGGGGGGTTGCTTTAATACAACCACCTTCTTAGGTTGTTGAGAACCATCCTGATCAATCCCTGCAGAGTCTTTCATCTTCTCTTTTCCTTTATCTTTTCCTTTTCCAGCAAGTGGCTGCACCTGATTGATTGGTTTGGCATTCTTTGCTCCATTTCTATTTGCTGTCTTAGCCTACAAATTCTCATTTTTATCCCGTGTTTGGGGTGGCAAAGCATTGGGAGGGGGCTGATGCAGAACCATCGGGCATTCAGAGGCTAGATGCCCAAACTTGTGGCAGGCAAAACAAGCTCCTGCAAACACACCCCACTTTAATTCAAAATACATTTTCCTCAATTGTACTCCCTCAACTTCAATTGCAATCTTCAATTGCAATAGAAGGAGGGGTAGGTGTGTCAGTGTCCCAGAGAATGCAGAACCTGTTACGGTTTCCCATGGGCCGTGGAGGGCAAATGACCTGTCCCAAAGAAGCAGCCAGGCCAGGCAACTCTTCACGCATATAATCCGAGAAGTTAAGAACCTCAACCCATATAGGACAATAATGTCGTATAAGACTTTGGTAATCCTTGTTTGGGGACTAAGGCATAGCATGTACCATTTGCTTCCCATAAAACAGGGGAGAGAACTCAAGTAGCCTCTGCTTGCACGCCTCTGCTTGCACGAAGCATCGGATAAATGCACTTCATAGAAGCCTCTGGAAGCAAAATACACTCCCTCTACAAAGCATTCTCCAAGGATGGACTTAATCCACTGTGCAACATCACTAGCCGCTGGAATTCTTCCTGGAAAGAAAATTATGACAGCAGTTTGAGACAACTTCCGGAGAGGATTGACAAGGGACGGCAATTTCAATTTGTACGTGACCTCTAGAACCGGTTTGCCCCATTCCTATCGTGACTACTGAAAGTCATCCTTAAGGGTGTCAAACACGTACTGAGCTTCCACAGTAAATTCATCATCTTGCGATGCAGGCTCTGAAAGGCGACGCTTAGCATCTGCAGGTCTTTCTTTTCGAGCATATGTACAAACTTTCGAATCTGAAGCCATAAGGGAACTGTGGCAAGACAAGAAGGAAGAAAGGAGCTAGCAGACACGGGACTATACGGGGAAGTACAGGAACAGCAAATGTACGATCCTGTGGACATGATTGTATGGAAATTCAGAGAGGGGACTGTATGGAGAAACTGGACAGCGACTGCACAGTTGTACGGAAATTGTACGACAGATAAGATAGCAGCGTACGAGAAAAAAATTGTACGGCAAACGTCGTACGGGGTTGTACGGAAAGCAGAGGGGACGTCAACGTATGGAATTTGTACGACGATCGTACAAATGTACGGAATCTGTACGGCTGAAAAACAGAGATCGCACCACAACACACCCACAAAAGACGAGGAGCTGCAGGAGGCTGAAGATGAGGCGGAAAAGAAACCAGATGGAGCGATAGAGAGGTGGCTGATAACAGCGGACCATAGGCAGCAGTAGGGGCAGGTCAAGATCACCAACAGAGCCAGGTGAGGGCTGGAATCGGCGCCATGGCTAGAGCACACACCATACACACACACACACGCACCAAACGCGCGCGCGCACACACACACACACCAAATGAAGTTATACACACACACACACATACGTATACATATACATATAGGGATACGTATACATCCATACAAATGTATTGCGTGTGTATGTGTGTGCATGTTACTATGGATTCAAGTGTACACACCGGAAACTAAAGTACTTGTCTAGTACTATAGAGGTACTATGGATTCAACTAGGTACCAAGCTACTGGGCTTTAACAGTTGCCCTCACCAAAAACTTATGTTTTCAAAGCTTGTTTCTGGCAATCGTGGGTCTAACAGCGTAAACTCTGGTTCAGCGGTGCTTGACTCCAAACGAAGTACCTCCTTTGGAGGCACCAGCTGGTCAAGAGCGAGAGGATACAGCACAAAGAACATTCACAATCATGGAGGGAGTTGACGATGCCCTCAATCATCTATGCTTGACCAAGCAAGCCGAGGAGAAGAAGCCCATCGATCAGCATCTCAATCTGAAAGTGAAAGACCAGGTTTCTCCCTCCACTTATGTCATTCATTGTCCTTTGATTTTGATAGACTTCACGCTTTGGCCTGCTTCCCTAACTTGCCTTTGCGTGCCGCCTGTTCGTGACAATCTTTGATTGCTTTGTACGATGAGCTGCAGGCGCTTTGTTGCCATGATTTCTAACCCCTCTTTTTCACTTCAAGAACATGGATTGTCATATACCTTTATTCCTACGTTACTTCAGTTTCTCTTTTGAGTCATATAGGCATGTCAATCTCAAGATTGATAGTTTTATAGCTGTCCAAATACAGACTGAACCATTAGTGTGTACAGAAGCATGTAAATGCGATGTTTGATTTGTAAATTAACTTAAATTATCAAACAACCATGGCACAAAGCAACTGAGGTAGATGGCATTTGTGATATATAGGGAAGTACAACTTATACGAGACGTTGGTATCCACACGACATGGAATTGGGTGTGGTTATTCCAACGTATGTAAACCCTGGGACAGATCCAAATCGATCAGATATATGAAATAAAACTGCTACTAAACATTGCCGTATAGGATGTCCTGGCTGATAGCAGAGTGCATTAGCCCGGCACAATATGTAGTGTTAAATCAGCCTTTAACCTCTGATCCAGGAAGTGGAATTGCCCAATAGTGTCCCAATAATCAGAAATTGAAATTGCACGTTTTGGTGGTTATGGAGATGAGAGTTTCCAAATGAAACACTTGAAACACTTTTTTGACATTTCTGCTAGAGACATTTCTGTGATATTGTTGCGTCATGTTAAATCTATTGGCCATTTTAAAAGCTTCTATCCTTAGAGAACCTTGTTGTTGTAAATGTAAGAGATTCCAAAGCTTTATTGATGCTGATTTAGGACATGTAGTTACAGTTGATACTTCAATTTTACTTTCTAGTAACTTAAGAGATCTTTTCATTAACGGCACGAAATTTCTCTTTTAAAGAGTCTTGCCTTTTAAAAGCTATTGATAAGGGAATCTCAAAGTTTACTTTGCAAATAGAAGAAAGTTTAGGTGTTCAAAATATCTTATCAGAATGGAAAGGGAAGATTTTGAAGAAAGTTGCTTTGAAACTAGAAGAAGTCCCTTCAGTTAATTGCTCAAAGCAAAGTAACCATCGTGCTAAAGAAGATGAAACTCTTCTTTGAAAATTCCATAGGAAATTTGTCATTTCTTACATGGACAAATGTTCCAATAACTTTGTTTTTATTTGCAAAAAGTTTTACTTAGAATGCCTTTTGAGAGAAGTGAACTCGTCTGCCATACTTATGCGCCTACCTTAGTTTCTCAAAAGGATCTGATCTCAAAACACCTGAGTTTTTGCAAGCCTTCAGGTTTAGATTGCAATCCTAGTATCCCTTTTCTTTGTGCTGCGTGGAAGTTTCACAAAACTAAAAAAAAGCCAAGATTTATTGTAGCTGCTTGTGAGACTACTTTGACAGATGTCTCTAAATGGCTAACCTACTGCTTCAAAGCCATGCTGCCTGGTGCCCATGAACTTTGGAGGGACTTATTAAAGGAGGCAGATGTCCTCTCGCATTCATAGATGATTTATTTGTACTAGATGTTCCCGACTTTCAAGACTTTATGTACAAAGACGCTTATGCTTTTGGAGAAGGAATCTATCCTCGTGACTCTTGTGAACTGAACTGCACTTCAAGACGGGATTTTTGTGTTTTCTTAGATCTTAGACTTTCTCAATCTATCGTAGGATTAGAGGTTGATATGTGATAAATGTGAACAACCTGAATATAGTGGTTTACACATTATAAAAATGCCTCACATTGACTCAAACTTTTCTGATTTGGCAAAATATGAAGTTTATGGTTTTCAACCTTGTGAGTGACTATCATGAGATTGAAACTGCACTATGTTGTGTTTTTAGAGGATGAGTTTGGGAATGTTCCTGGATTCATCTAGGTATATGCTTCTGTCGTATTAGTGGACATGCAAATTTCACCTTGTGAAGTTTTCGTCCAAGTTGCGGCCTGCTGGTATTGTGATAATTCTTTCTATCTTAATTGGTGCGTTGCCCTATCAGCTAGATTTGGATTTAGATGCTCGTTGGGGAGAGACTAAAATGAAAATGTTTAGACTTCACAAGCAGTTGTAGCTTGAATGAAGAGATTTTGGACTACCTTTTGATTAGCCTTCTCCTTTAGTGCTAGCCTTCATCATGGCTGAGTCTGCCCTTCACCTCCGGAGTGCCGACAGAAACTCAGTACGAAGACTTTGTATAAATTGATGCTCAAGTATGTGTGGGTGTGTGGATTTGTATGTGTGAGAGCATATTTTTATACTATGGTCTACACCCACTGTTGGGCGCTGATGACGTCAGTGGGGATGTCATAGTAGCTAGTCCCTGCTATGCATGATGGAGTTTATGGTTTTCAACCTTGTGAGTGACTATCATGAGATTGAAACTGCACTATGTTGTGTTTTTAGAGGATGAGTTTGGGAATGTTCCTGGATTCATCTAGGTATATAAAATATGAAGTCATTTCTTCCCAACTCCATAGATTTTCCTGCCTTTGTACAACTAAGGAGTGTTTTATCACTCAATGTAATTTGATCACTTTACTAATACACAAGAGGTATAATTCAAGAAAAATAATGAAAAAATTACGCATAATCTGAGATATGAAGTCTTTTATCTATGGTGTAGCGGCCTTAGGCATGCTTAGAATGATTGAACATGAGCTGAAAACAAAAAGTGGGAAACTGAATAGCCCATTTTTCTTTTAGTTTCAAAAGAGAGTTTGATTGAGTATGCAAGTGCTTTCTAAGTTAGGAATGTACTTTTGCATCTTTGTAGGAAGTGGTACATAAGTGTAAGGGGTTCATTTATTTTTTAATGTCTTAAATAATTCATTCATTCTGTAAATTCTTCTTTCATTCCTGCATGAGAGAGAGAGAGAGAGAGAGAGAGAGAGAGAGAGAGAGAGAGATTTTACTCCTGTTTTTTGGTCGATTTTGTTTCTTGATTTGCTTGTTTATTTTTGCTTAGTCACCTTCTTCCTTTCTTCTTTATTTCTTGTTTTCTTTCTCTTTTGTTTATTTGACGTATTTTAGTAAGCACTAGGTTTGCCCAAGAGACTCCGCGGGTCTTTAGAAACCCAGTATAGCTGCTTATGCTTGGGCACTGATGATGACATTGCTAGCTAAGTATGTCTTCCTTTTATTTTTCAATAAAATTGTTACCTCTTTTATCTTCTCTTTCGTTTTCTCTGTTATTTTCTGTGTAGATTTTTGGACTTTAGAACAATAAAATTTCTGAATTTGTACGATTGAATATATTCTAGTCGTACAAAGGTATATCTATTGGGCATGTATTTGTATGAGGTAATAATATTCCTATGTAAGAGTGTCTATGATTTGCAGGCACAATGGGGTTAAAGACCATGTTTTCTGACTTTCAAGTGGTTATCTCCAAAATCTCTGCAAATGTTTTGCTTTTTGTAGGCAGCCTAGTGTGAAGGAGATTTATACCATTTTATGTGGATAAAGGAGTTTTCCATGTGGATAAAGAAGTATATCTGTCGTGGTTTTAGCCCATATAGAAACCTCTCTTGAAGTTTTATAACAATACTAGTACGTGAATATAAAGAGGACATGTCATAAGAGACAGCCTTGCTTGATCTCCTTACTTCCTAGAGCCTCGCTTTTGGCAGAGATATGTGGCCAAACACATGCAACTGTAGGTCCTCTAGTATCTCAATGAGTTCAACCCTAGGTATGAACTTGAACACATACAAAGAAACAGTGGACTTGGAACTGAACATCATTCTTGTAATCTACAAAGAAACAGTGGACTTGGAACTGAACATTATGATTCAAGACTCAAGTTCAGCTTTTCCAAGTTAAAAGCGGTTGTTATTATAATTTTCACATTTTATAAGCAGCACTTCGGTTTGCTTTATCAAGTCATAAAAAAGTACATAGCTGTAGAAAAGGATCAAGAGTCTTTTAAGTAATTCACAGATCTTTGCTTACTACGGTTGAGCAACCTCTTGGCTACTGGCTTAGAGTATTGACTCAGCACCTGGGTGACTTTCTGGAAGACATTTCTCACAGAGCTTATTTGTTTGTTAAATCAACAAAACTGATTGAGCAATTGCACTTTGATTATTTGCTCAGGGTTTTTGCATAATGCTCATATAAATTTGTCCTACTTCTGCAGGTTAATGGGCTTTCCCGCTTTCCTGTAGCTTCATCACAACTTTCAACAGTCATTCAGGTCTTTTTACAGGAGATTCCTCCACCGGTGAAGCTGTTTTAAATGTCTATTCAGCTCTCCTATTTAAAGTCGTTTTGGTCTCCCAGTCTTAGATTTATTTTGTGGGCATTACTTCAGGGTAACCAAACTGATTTGTTGCTGTGCAGTTACGATGATTGCATTTTTGTAAGTTTCCCTTAATATTTTTTAGGTTTGATGTCATATAATTATGTTGGGAAATATTCATTGCAGAACTTTCTTGTAGAATTTGCCTGATTTCTTGAAGTCTAAGTAGATTTCTTCTTGAAGGTTGAAACTTATAAAGGTGGTCTGGTGGCAGGTGTTGGCCACACAACTTGGAAGGATGGGGACATTATTACATGCAAGGTCTGGTGGGCCTCTGATAACCTTTTTCATTTGGTGACCCTAAATTTATATTATTGACTAGAAGCTGGTTTTCCCTTTGAAATCCAGAAATGCTATCAATTGAAATGAAGCTTAACGAGAAGCTGGTTTCCATTTTGAAATCCAGAATATGCCATATCTTTCACAAGATTGTTGATTGATCAACATGTCTAATCTCCAGCAGATTCTGACTTTGCAGCTTTCCAACCCTTTATACCTTGTTGCAATGAGCTTTTATATATTGCCCTTCTTCTTGTCTAAGATTGGAGTCATGTACACATGAATATTTTATGTGTACCTTGTAGTAGCAGCCTGATATGCTGTGGCAGATGCCGGCACAGAAGTGTATCTAAACATAGGCTTGACTTAGGTGAAAATAAAGAGTGGTTGTACTCCCATGGGGATGGTGGTACTGTGCTTGTGACTCGTGAAAAGTGGTGCTGTGGTTGTATACTGGAGAGTGCCGAACTTGTAGGACATGAGATCCCAAGTTCATTCCCAAACGATGCCGCCAGCATGAGATTGCCTTAGGACTAGCTAGCTCTTGTCCATATAACGTCACGGTGTTAGGCTACTTCATGAGACTGGAGTTCATTCCATAGAGCAGAGCAGAGGATGGTAGCAGCAGATCTCGAGTTCCAGAGTCTTCAGGATCCTTGATGGGACTCCAGTCGGGCCAATAGATATCCTTTTACAACTGCTGATCCTCATTGAAGAGGGCTGAAGCTACACGATGGAACACCACTGAGGGGCTGAGGGTGAACTGACTGTTGCGAGGCTGAGGCTAACTGAGAGGAGCTGTGTCCATGGAAGAATGGGGTAGGGAGCTGCTGAGGTTGCATGGGGAGCCGTTGCATCTGCTGGAGCTGGTCTGAAGAGCTGTGGATGAGGATGGGCCTGCTGGGCTGATGCTGCTGGTCCAAGGGCTGGAACTGAGGCACCATCTGCCGCTGCTATGAAGGCTGCTGCTGCTGGAGCCAAGTCTGGGTAAGCTAGAGGAACTGCCTACACCGGCAGACGGAAGAATGAGAGAAGGCTGGTGGATTTTGTAGGAATAGGGATGCTGATTGGCCGACCGTGGTCAGTTGATCAACGCTGAAGACCATTGACCAGGTTGACCAAAAGTGAATTGCTAAAAAGTCAACCCGTTGATCTTTGACTGTAGAAGTCAATTCTGTGTTTTTTGACCTGCTTTGTCTTCTGTTGACTTCTGTACTGCTGGATCTATCCTATTGCGTTACTCATTGGCAGCTTGTGAAAGGAGTATGACAACATGGGTTGTGGATGCCTGTGACATCCCCTTCTGCTGAAACTGAAATAGAGGGCAAAGCTGTGAATCCCTTGTACATGGATGGGTGGAACCTGTGGCTGGTGTTGAATCATCAATAGGCTGGCCCCTAACTGTAATGGGGCGGGTCCTGCCAACTGACAACTTCTGCGTGGTGGTGCACCAAGGATGATGTTAGCTGCGACAATGAAGGTTCTCTGCCATCCCACTGATGCGAAGCTCGACATCCTGGGCTATTGAGTTGGTGCTAGCTGGGTGTTGAGCCGTGCCAAATGTGCTATAACACTGAAACGCCGAACATGACTGTGCCAAATGCACTAAAACACCGAACTTGACTATACTATGGGGAGATGGAGCTCAGCCGCTATTGTGGTGTCGAGCAAATCCTTTGAGACCTTCTTACCTGCTACTTGTCCATAACACATGAGAACCTCTCTGATGGGTTCTTACGCAGGGGCACCTTTTTGCTAAGTTTGTGCCACCTACAAGACGGTTAAAACCGCTCCTAATGCTGTGGATGGTCTTCCTGGAAGGAAAGCTAAGAGTGCTTTAATTGGTTAGCAGATGCAAATGAGGGCAATGTCACTTGTCATGATCCCTCTCATGGCAGGGGTACCAATGTTCTCTGTCATGTCTCAGCTTCTTCTTGTGGCAGTGGTAGCAGAGAGAGCAGCTCTCTGCTTCTCCTCTATGTTGAGAAAACCTCCAAACTTGCTGTTGGTTGTGGGCTGGCTACCTGTTGTGCTGTTGGCTGCGGAATTGGAGGTCTCCTAAGTCTTCTTGTCGGGAGGCCCTTTGGAACTGGGTGCCTTGCTCATGAGCTCAAAGTTTTGAGTGATCTCATAAGCATTGCCAAATCCTGCGGGCCTGAAGCTGCGAACATACGATTGAATGCCTGCTCGCAATCCATGAAAAAGCTTCATGGTCTTGTCTTGCTCGCCTTTTGTAGCTGGATGGCAACATGAGTGAACCAGTTGGCATAACTGTTGATTGTGTGTGTGGGTTCCTGGTTAAGTTCGGAAAATTCTAATGGATCCAGATCCTGAGATGGATGGGAATGTGCCCTGATGTCCTTTGGAACTCGTCCACTCATACTGTGGCCGCTCTAAAGCTGCATCATAATGATCTTGGCGCCACTTATGCCACTAGGTAATTGCCTCTTCTGTGAGGTGCATTGATGTGAGAATACACTTCTCGTTGTCTCTTGTGGCTACAACTGAAAAATAGCTTTTGAATTGATTGAGCCAAGAAATCAACACTAGAGTCTGTCTTACAACCATACTATAGGAAGTTGAGCTTCCCAGGAAATGACCATTTTGTGGGCTGATGGACCCTCTCGATTGCCTTGCCTCCATGTGGTCAGAGTTGAGAAATGGGAACATGGTGATCTCATTCTTCCTTTTCTTCCCAAGCCCCATCCTGGCTGAGTGCGGAAGCGCTAAGTTGAAAGAGAAAGAGACAGAAACTGAAAATATTGAAATAGACATGAACTAAAGAGTTTATGCTAAGCTACTAGTTTCTTCTTCATACTTTCGGCCGAGCAAACACTGGATATTCTGTTACGACTGCAAAACTGTGAAGTTCCTCATATTGCACACCAGCTTCCTAAAAAAAGAACAATTCATCAACTCCCTCCCGGGTCAGCAGATAGTCGGGGATCCCATGCTCTGACCCAGGCGGGTTGCCCTTAGGACTGGGAAGTGCCTCCTCATCTAGATGCTGTTCCAAGAGTCATTCATCACAAGTTTCCTCAGACTCACTCGATTCTTCTTCTTGCTTGGAGGGGGTCTTGTCTTCATTCTGCTGCTCTGACAGTGCCTTGTCTTCATTGCCAGGCTGCCCCTGGTATATATTAATGTGTAAGATTGGATATATTCTAGTCTTATGAAGGTATATGCTCCTGGTTTGTCTACTTGGGGTTGGGCCTTACTATCACGAGGTTGCTGCTGGTTCAGCTGCTTGGAAGCAATTGTGTTAGTTCCCTTAGGCTGTTCCTGTATGGGCTGCTCCGTGGGGCCTTCTCGACTTCTGGCTTCTCTTTCTTCTCCATGTTCTGTTGGGTCTGTTGCCTAGTTGCACCCGCTTGGGTGATACCTGTGGCTTTGTCATCGTCCAAAGGCCTATCCGAGATGGTGTCTGATGAAGACGGGATGTTCTTTGGTTGGTTGATTGGAGCTGGAGGCATGGGTTTAGATGAGGAACCGGGCCGGCTTGAAGAGGAACCAAGTTGGGGTGGACTGGCCAAGGTACTTGGCCCAAGGTGAGCCTTTACTTAAGCATGCACAAATGTTGTCCGAGTTTGCAATGGGCTTGGCCCTTGTGCACCTTCTGCAACTGCAGCTCGAAATTCTTGGTGAAGATACTGAGGCAATCTACCTGCTGCGTTATCCTCATAACTTGCTACTACCTTGGCAAGCAGAGCTCGGGGCACATTGCCCATGCTTTTCTTCAACCCAATGTACTCGGATAAGAAGGTTGCACACCTTCATTAACTGTTTTGTTGATGAATAGCCTTGAAACATTGAGTAGTTGCCTTCGAGGAAGTAGATGTCACAGATTTGATTGGTTGAGAGCGGAGTAGCCTTCGGACTAGTAGGAAGTAGGAAAATCTGCTCCAGCAGCTCCTTGGTGGCCTTGACGTAATGTCCTTCGATTCATTGAAGAGGGCTGAAGCTACATGATGTCATCCCATAGAAGGGCTATAAATGTAGGGCCGAGGCTGAGGGGAGCTTTGTCCATGGGTCAGGAGCAATGTGCTGGAACTGCTACCGTGCGGGTCTGAACAGCTGTGGATGAAGATGAACCTGCTGCTGCTGCTGGGCTGATGCCGTTGGTCCAAGGTCTAGAACTAAGGCACCATCTGCTGCTACTGGAGCCAGGTCTGGGTAAGTTGAACTTTGCTACACTGGGAGATGGAAGAATGAGGGAGGACTGGTGGCTTCTAAAGGAATAGTGCTGCGGACTAGCCGACCCTAGTCGGTTGGTCAATGCCAACTGTTCACATTCCAGCCAAAAGTACCTCCACTGAACAGTCAATGTGCTGACTTCTTGATTGGAAAAGTCAAACCTGTATATTTTGACCTGCTTTGTCTTCTGCTGACTTGTGTACTGCTGGATCTGTCCTTCTGTGCTGTTGATGCGGCAGCATGTCAAAAGAGTATGGCATGGGTTGTGGATGCCCATGACGCCATCATAGCTAGCAGACTCGTCCTCAGTCCTAGGTGCCAATGCATCTTTTCGCATTCATTAATGTAGTGACTTAGTAACTGTATTGGACCTGTCTGAGTCACTTCTGTCTGACATCTTTGCCAGAAGAGACAGCTTATCCACCGTTTGGCTTATAGCCCGTGGCACCAAATGATTTGCCTTTGCCTTTTCCGTGCGCAGCAAAAGCCTGATCACCAATCCTCATTTCTGACCTGTATGTCCAGCTCCGCTTGTAGGAGCAAAGATACAAGCTCATCAAAAGAGAAGGTATAAGCATTGCCTTTTATGAGCAACCGAACTCTAATAGTGACTAGTGAACACTTATTCTTTTGGTCCTTTTAAAGGAAAGATGTATTTTAATCGTAAGTCATCATGTGGCTCAGGACGCAGAGCTCTCTTCACCATGCAACCTGCACATTGTTCTACTGCAATCTTTATTTCAGCTCAATATAAACACAGTTATTTCCTCTTCTTCTACCACATTGTAAGTACTGAGCTACATATTAGATCGTTGGCTTTTAAAGATGATTCTATGATTCGTTTTTATTGCAGGAAAGAGGAATCATACGGTGCAGAAACTACGTTTAATGTAAATGTGCTTTTGGGTAAAAACGATGAGGTATTTGCTATGCTCTCAATGTAGTTTCTGCAACAATCACTGTAACTATGATTTTGGTGCGTACTTGTACTCTAATATGGGTGCCGTCGTGCTGATGTGGTTGAATTGCAGCCTATGTTGAGAGCCTGTGCAAGACAACTAATCGAGCACATAAGGTGTGCTCATTCTACTGAAAAGGCATTATGAAGAAATGTGTGAGGAAACTGAAAACAGCATTGTCAAACTTAAAGAAAATTTAGGACAAAAATTACTTTGGTTCAAAGGTGAAATGAACGTGAAGTGCTAGAATGTCAGAAGTGAAACAACATGGAGCAACATGGGTAAAAAAGTGTCTACATTTGGGTTGAGCATACATAATCACATATAATTTTAAAATATTGTGAAGGAAAGACTGCATAACGCTGACTGTTGTAATCAGTCCATGAAACAAAGCATGCATTACAGTGGATTGTTGTAATGCCCTCAAAGATCAATTGGAATTGTGGACCTGATGCTTCATAAATACCTTCAGATGTCATCCATGACGAAAACACATTTAAACGCTCAATACATTACTGCTCACAGTGGTGCCCTATGCAATGTGAGATGTAATAACTAGAAAAATTTCTGGGGTTAACAAGGTCCACGTTTGTTATGTCCATAATTGGGCTAACTAGGGCCTAACCAAGAATGCACCAGCTAGGGTCAAGGGTAGGGCTAACCCAAGATTTGGGATTGGATCTGGGGATAGGGCCTAGTCTAACCTAGGGTTTGGATTAACCTAAGGTTGAGACTAGAGCTAGCATGGATGAGGTTTAGATCCCGAGGAGAGGCCTAGCCTAAGAAGGGCATGGCTACACTAGGATTAGCAGAGCTAATTTGGGAAAAAGGATGACTCTAGTAAAGTAAAGCTACATTATGCATGCAGCCTAAGTTTGGGGCTTGCTGCTAAAGATAGCCAGTGCTAGGCCTATAAGTATGAGCGAGGGGCTTAGTTTTGTGGTCTAAGGAGTTGGAGCCTCCTCTAGATATAGACCTGTTGGCCTTAGGAGTGGTAGCTAGGGTAACAAGCATGTGACATGGGACACATGTTTTGACCTTGAGGTTGGCAAGCCTCTCTCTGTGGTCTATACATCAGGCTCACAAGGTGATTCTTCATATTGGGTCAATGGCTGGGAGGTGAGTTGCTAGCTCGACCCCTATGGGATGTTTTTGTTAGATTTGAGGCTAGTTTCTCCATGCAGCGGAATATAGTAGATAAGGTGTGTGCAACGGACTTTTGACTATGTATCCACGAGATAGAATTCACATAACACTGAACTCGAGAGAGAGACAATGGTAGAGTACTTTACAAAATACCTCAGAATATGAATAAATTTGAGTCAAACAAGCTTCACCTCCAGATCCCAAAACCTGCAGCAATCTGCTAGCTTCAGTGATCTCGTGTAGTGCTGGTTCCTTGGACAGCACCCTCTTGCAGACTTGTGCTACCCTACTGTCTGTAGGTATGCACCATGAACTGCTCCCAAAGGTAAGGGCTACTTCCATTCTGAACTCGTGATCCTTGGGTGTCCCTTCTTGCTGTTGCAGACTGCTGTGCATTCTCTGGACCACCTTGTATGGTTGTTGACCTCCTTGCTGCACTTATAAACAGCCTCTTGTGAGGCCCAACTCTTGGAATGGATGGGTAGATTGACCCCAAGGTTGGGGGCTTTATATAGAGGGTTGGAAGCCCCCTAGACTGGTCAACTTGGTCTGTGAAGCAACCGACCCATCAGCCAACCCAACAGCCACAGACTGCAGCCACAGATGGGGCCGAGCCAGTCTGTGAATCTACTGATCTGTCCATGCCTATAAAAGGCGCTTTTCTGCAGGCTTTTGTTGCTCCGAAATTATTACCTGCCTGCTGCGTTGCATCCCTGATGTCCCTGCCTGTCTGCTGCATGGCTACAGTCTGTTTTGACCAGCAGAACACCTCCCAAGTTGATCCTGCTTGCTGTGCATGTCTGCAGCCTGCTAACCTGACCCTGGCAGCTGTGTCTACCTGTCCAAGCATGATTTCCTTGCAGCCATGGCTACCTGTCCAAGCATGATTTCCTCTGCTCCAGTCTGGTGCTGACCTCATTGCAGCTGCATGAGAGCTTTCTCTGCTGTCCTTGCTGCCCACCTCGGACAGTGGATCTCATGGCAGCATGTGGATGTCTCCTTCCACTTTGATCTGTCCGTGCATTCACACTTGATGCACACACAGCAGTCTTTCAAACCCCCGATGCTACCTGGTTACCATGTCCCCATGCTCTCCTCATGTGGGGCTTATAGCTGGGACAATGGGCACTAATTCCTCCCCAATAGGGTTAAATGTCTTGTGACTTGGCTGGGTGTCACGAGGGCATGCGTTTTTGGGCTCGAAAAGGGTGATCTGGCAGATACACCTCAGTTGTTGCAACTTTACCTGGGAGCTTTTTCAGAGCCAACTTTGGTTGTGGCTCCTTAAGGCTCAGAATAGCGTAGGTCTGGAGCATTGTTTGATCCTCAAGAGAGGGTTAGCACCTCTGTTGCTTTGGTACAGACAGGCTCAGATATCTAGAGGCCGCTTGGTGACATTGTATGTTCCCCTGAGGTACTGCTTGCTGACAGTATATCTGCCTTGGGACTTCTATGATCAGTGTACTAGTCACAGTAGATAGTTTGTTGCAGTATATATGGTTTGCTATCCTAGGCTCTAAGAATGTGCAGCATTACATGTTGGAATATGCTTGTAATGGCACTTACATGTATTTGAGTTTATGAATGACTTTGCCATAGTGAGATGCAATCGAGGTGGCTTGCCATTTTTCAAGAGAGGAGTATCTCACGAAGGCGTAAGTTTTTGGGCTTGCATGTGGGCAGGACCTTGGAAAGATGAGGTGGGCAAGGCCATGGGTTGTAGGTGTGCAAAGAGCCCCTAGGAATAAATGCCTTGGGGTGAATTTGTTGTTTGGTCCAAAGAGAGGGCAAAGGGCCCTAAGGTTCTAAGGTTGGACCATTGGTTTGGTCCCAAAAAGTGCCCCACTAGAGGGGGACATGGGGAAAAATGTGGAAATGTGGTGCCACATAGCATCCTTCACATGCTAGATGGAATCGGCAAGGATCTTTGTGGAAGCACCTAGGAAACTCACATAAGAAAATATCGATAGGGCTGGTGTTTGAGGCCACGAGTAGTTCACGTCGCACGTGCTGTTCAAAAGGCTGTCCATACGTCGTACGGACAGGTTATCGAGCTGTGCGCCACTTAATTGTACGGGTTCCCAGCTGCGTACGGGTTGTACGGGTTCCCAGCTGTGTACGGGGCTGTATGGACTGCAGGTTATTGTACGGCTGTACGGGGTGCCTAGGCAAAGTGCTCCTCTGACTCAACCTTTCACATGTCAGCAAAGTGTAGATCCGTCTCTCATGTGGATGGACTCTACTCGTCCAGTCTCCATACGTAGTCAATGAGAGGACACTTTGAACTACCCAATTGAGATTCTCAAGGCACATGGGAGATGATCTGAGTATAGCTAGGGGGATTGATGGGACCCTCCTTCGAGATTTGTAGGTAATGATCTCCATAGAAGCTGAGTTTTATTGAAAGCTCATGGGGTGCTAGCTAGGTCCTATATGTGTGGAGCTGTAGGAGATCCTCTTTAATGACCTGGTTCACCTCGTGATACGCGAGAAGAATGCACGAGGCCTCTAAGATGTATTGAAATAGTGGCTGTCTCTCCATTTGGAATCGCAGGGCTGCGAACCATGTGCATGTCGAGTGTACCAACTCCAATCCCCCTTCACATCTAATGCCATAGATGAGGCTAGAGCCAACCAACGTAGCCGGCACTATCTTAATGTCGTGGTGTCGAAGTCCGTGACTTTGTGAAGGTATACGACCATCTAGAAGGATGCATCAAGTTGTAGAGGGATAGCCCCAAACCCTGCTAGCAAGATATGGTGTGGGACCAGAATCTGTAGTCTCTTGACACGGGACGAGTTTATCTTCCCAAGGGGCTGCCATACATCCCAGTTAGGTGAACAAGAGCGTCGAAGAGAAGACACTTCTTTGTTTCAAGGATCCTGAAAATGAGGCTCTAAGGAGAGTCTGGAAAGTTCGGCATATAGTTGCTCTCATCATGAAGATCGGGCTTGAACTCTCAAGTATGTATACGATGCAACAATCTCCATTGGTGCCTCGTTGAAAGTGAACCGTTCTCGATTGGCAGTTGTTCAAGACGTATCGAAGATCATAACCTTGGTTTTCCCAAGGTTGACTTTTTGATCATGTGTCTCACAGAAAGTCTAAAGTGTGTCCAAATGTCGTTGGAGACCCTTCAATTGACGAGGAAAGTAAAACATCACTTGCATACAGTAGAATCGAGATCAGAGATGAGATCCGCTTAAGGGTGAGCCTACTCTATCGAGTGTCAGATGTATGACTTGAGCTCATCAATGTATAGGATAAACAAGGTAAGTGATAAAGAGTAACATTGTTTGACTCCAATCGTGCTCATGATCTCTTCTATCCACTTGGTTTTTGTCTGGACTTTGCTTGATACCCACTCATAGAGAGTCCGAACTGCTCAAATGATGTCTTGACTGTACCACAAATCATATAATCTCTTGAGTAGTCTAGCTGGTGGCATTGTGTCAAAAGCCTTGTGAAAAATCCTCAAAGTAACAGTATACCCTGTGCTTCCCTGCCTTGGCCTGCTGTCTACCCAACAATGCTGAATTGCTTGAGCTCTGCAAACTGAGTAGTTCGAGTGCCAAGTGTTGATGCATAAATCTTGACATGGCATGCCCAATCATAATGGTCCTGTAGTTTTTTAGACTCGTGCGACCCCCTATCTTAGGGAAACTGGTATAAACTGATTCGTTCAATAGCTTTGTGAAGCTCAGGGCAAGGATATGGGTCAAGATTTGGTATGGTAAATGTACTATACATCACTTTGGAACGTGGCGTAATAGATATGACGTGCCACCACCTATTCTTATCCATACCATTGGTTGATACAGCCTATTCAAACACAAATACAAACATGTTAATTTCCTTGCATTGAAGGTATCAAGTATATATAAGTGAGCATTTTTATATATGTGTAGAGTATCTATTCACATTATTGCGGTAGTACTAGTGTGTCCTTGCTTTGCCAAAACTTTGTGGATTCAATAGTTACAAAGCCACTTGCATGGCGTTTGATTGTTGCATTAGGGCCTCTTTCCACCACGTCCTTAAACCACTTAACATCCAAAACAAACAAAAAGAAGCACCGAAAGTCATGCTTAATAATATCTTGGATTATGCCATAATAATCATCCATGGCTCCATTAACTCCCTCAAAGCTAGCAATGACACCACAATCTTGTGTGTTTCTCTTATCATCAATCTGTTGTGTCTAAAAATGCTTTCCCTCACACCATATAGCATTGAACATAATACACTACACCAAGAAAAAATCAATTGAATAAGCAATCTAAATTGTTAAAAGCTCATAACTTATGCAAAACATTCTATATATCGACCATTTGCATGCATCCTCTAGCATACTCCCATTCTTCCGTTGTGATATGCATCCTCTTTGCTCTCAACATTTCGTCAAGTAGCCAATCGACATGAATATCCTTTGAAATGTACATAATGCATAGCCCATGATGATCTTTGGCTCGGCCATTGTAGAGCTTCAGGGTTGTGTATTTCATATCACCAGTGGTGAAACGTGAACAAGAGGTATCGGTGTGTAGCGGGAGATAGACTATCCTACTTCTTTTGAGTAGCACGGAAGCAGGAGTTGCTGCTGCTGTCCCCTGGCTGTCCCGCCCCTTTCGCAGCCCCCATCGCCTCCTCTCCGCAATCCTCCTCATCTGCCTCCCCCCCCGTCAGCTCTGCCCCCCGCCAGCTCGCCTCCCCCTCGTCATCTCCGCCTTCTCTGCCGCCCGCCATCTCCTCTGCCTCCCTTCTGCCATCTCCTCCGCCGGCTCTCCTCCCCGCCTCCTCTCCCTTGCCTGCTCTTCTGTCCCCCTTGCCACTTCTTCCACCTTCTCGCCTTCTCGTCCCATCCACTCTTCCGCCTTCTGTCGTCCCCCGGCGTCTTCCATGCCTCCCTTCTGCCCTCTCCACCTCTCTCCCCCCGTCTCTTCGCCTCCTCTTCTCCGCCCCCTCTGCCACCCCTCTTCCTTCTTCCACCTTCTTCCCTGCCTTCTTCCTCCTTCACCCAGCCTGTTCTCGTCCGCTCCCTGCCTCGCCTCGTCTCCTCCTCCCCCTCAACATCTTTCCTCCTAACCCCCTCTTTTTTATCTTTCTCTTCCTTGCAGCGGGAGCATTTGTGCTTGTTAAGGTGAAAGAAAATCTTGGGGGTGACCCTTGGTCTGGCCAAAGAGGCTCTATGGCAACACCCTCGAATCCCATAGCCGTTAAGGTTCTTCTTTCCCCATCTGACAAGCAAGAGGTACAGCAGGCACGTCAATCCCTCTAGGACAAGGTGATTGTGGGCGAAATTGTGGGCCTTACTCCTACAAGGAGATAGGTGCGAGAGTGGATCCAGGCGAGCTTGGCATTAGAGGGTGACCACATCCAGGAGGTCACCATCTATGGAAGAGACGTATTCCTCATCTAGCTGAGCTGCCCCAACACTGCTCGTGGAGCAGAGCCCCATCCTCCTTGGCCCACATCTAGTGTACCTCTTTCCTTTGTACCATGGCTTTACAGTGGAGGACATGGACACGACACACCATGTTCCTCGTTTTTTGGTTATGCTCCGCTTCCCAGGGCTCCCAAAGGAGTATCGGGCCATCCTCCCTCCATTGGTCGGGCATTTGGTACCGTGCTCGAGTCTCCGCCAGAGTCGGTCGCTTCAGTGGTAGCAAATGACGGGGTCCCCAGGGCACACTTCACCAGCGAGTGGAGATTTCTGGGTTACCAGGCCAGTGTCTTCGTTGCAGACAGATGGGTCATCTAGCTATAGATTGCCCTCGCGGCCAAGGTCGGCCCCTCCTCCCCCATCCCCGCAGAGCATACAGAGTCAGCAGGCCAGAGCCTAGCACCCCCCCCAGACAGGAGCAATAGGAGTCTCAGATCCCCTGGGTGCTCCCCTCAGAAGGGGACTGGACCCAGGTTAAAAAGAAAAAGAAACCAAGCAAACAGGCCCGCAAGCGTCGCAGGAAGAGGGCTAGACATAGAGAGAGACAGGGCTTTTCGAGAGGCACCTGAGGAGCAACAGCAGCAGGAGCCCTTACGTGGAGATCCACCTCCCCTAGCGGAAGGAGCCAGAGGATCCTCCCATTATGGAGGTTCAGCGCCCGCACCCACCCTTGCATCAGCAGCAAGCCCCAGGAGCTCCTGATGCTGCGATGGTGGAAGCTGCGGACGTTAGCCCGTCAGCGGCTGAGGAGGAGCGAGTCCAGAGCCTCGGAGAGCCTGATCAGCAAGGGGGGGCTTGTGGCTGCCCCTAGTCCCCCCCGCCCTCCTCCCCCTCCAGATCCCGCTCACCCCTCCCCTCCTGGTTTCCCCCCCCCCCCCTCCCCCCCCCCCTCGCCCCTGCTACTATGATCACCCTCACCACCCGCCCCCCTCCCTCCTCCTCCCTCCCTCCCCCTTCCCAAGAGTGATGGAAATTGGACTGCACAGCTGAGATCATCAGTTGTGGCAAAGATTTTTGATGAGTATCATTTTTGTGGTTAAATACCTCTACAAGATTCAGTTGCACTCATCTACGGCTCCAAAAACACGAAGGAAAAAGCTCGTGAGTGGATCTTCGAAGCTCTTGAGCTCCTGCAAGGGATGGACAAACATCTATGGAGGGTGGCCCGAGTTTCCTCATCTCTATGTGATTTAAAGAAATCTACGTTGCTTTAGCATGAGGGGGTCTCCACAATACCTCTCGCATAGCCTTTATGTACACAATCTGCTCTAAAACACCAAGGATAGTGAGTGATCTCGCCAAAAGTCCTTGGAGTTAGTGCTAAAACAAAATGTTTAGTAATTCAATCTCATTCCGACAGTTGAAGTCCCTCTTCTTCCGACGGACTAGATGGTGATATTCTTGTTTGGTCTTTGCCTCACTTGGAAGGTGACGCTTGGTCTTAGATATGAGTTGATGGTGCAAGGCCCTGCACTCATTCATCATCATACCGGCCATGTAGGGGACCAATCCGATGAGTGGCGGGCAAGTGGATTCAATGGTGCGGGGAAAAGATGGAAGAGTGGCATCATGAAGGATTAGATGATCAAGTCTGCTCTGTCTTCTAGTTGGGAGATTTCATCAGTATCAGCAAACATAATAGAGAGGTTGGTGGTCTAGATGGGGGCTAGCTTATGGTCAAAGTCATGATAGGTGATATTTGTGTGATGGGATATGCTCAGTATAGGGAGTGGGGTGGACAAGATAAAGAACAAGTAGGTATGGTTGGCTTCTGTCTCGCACTGCGGCGTTGGGATATGTGAAGGGTGACACCTCATCTCTGGCATTACCCAATGCATGTGAGACTCCTTTGTTCTCGAGGTATTGGGGCGTGATGATGAGTCCATCCTCGGATACTCTCGTACGATACAGTGAATCTCATCTTGTGGGATCGACTCAGGTGGTGCATCCATGCTGTATCGAAAGGGGGGAAGCCGGTCCATCTGGATACCGTGTTTGGCAAACCAAGTGGATATATGTGCATACCATACTTTAACAACCCCGCTCTTTGCTAGCCACTTGTGTCACGGGGACGTCCGTGAAGTTATGAACCGTGACTAACTTTGGCTTAGGGGGCTAGCCTAGGGGAAGAGACACTTCCCAGAAGTCCCTAGGTGCACACACTAGGCCTACTTGCTAGGGGCAAGGCAAGGTTTAGAGGGGTCTTAAAGTTAGGCCCAAGGAAACCGATGTTTCATTGGTTAGAAGGGGTTAGGATTTTAATGTGAGGGGCAAACCAATGTTCCATTGGTTTGCAAGGGTTAGAGCTTTAATGAGGGGGCCACTTGGCATTCCCTCATGCACTACCTACCACCTCTCCTTTCCTTACTCCTCTCCTCAACGTTACGAGATGTCCTTCCTACGTTTTTTGAAGGAAAAAGGTTTGGCACGTTTTCCAAAGCTCCCCCGCTCACATTTCTTGGAGTTTCACGCATTTCAAGGCAGCTCGTACGGCTGTACGGACTGCAGGCACTTCATTAAAGGCCCCGTACGGACTGTACGGGCCATAATTGCTGCTGTACGGATCATTTTGGCACGTATTTCCAAGGTTAATTGCAGTACGGGGCTGTTTTTCTTGCTGTACGGATGATTCAACGCAGGCTGCATGACTGTTTTCACGTTGCACGAATCCCAAGGCCATAATTGCACGTTGTACGCAGCACTTGCTACTATTGTACAACCTTTGGCTATTTGTACGGATGGATTTCCAGATTGTATGGGCTGTTGTGCAGTTGATCGTACGATTCCTTGCACACACCCCAAGGCAGGTTGCTGGCTGATCGCTTTCCTCTCCTACCCGTGATCCTCTTGCTCTTTCTCTCTCTCTGATTCCAGCTCGTAATCCCTCTCTTTCTTCCTTCTCCTAGCTGCCTGTTACTCCTGCTAGCCTCAACGCTGGATGTGTTGCTTCTGGAGGTGTTTCGGAGCTGGATTGAAGTCAGTTGAAGCTGGTTTGAGTTCTCTTGTCGCTATCCTTTTCATGTGATTGCATTTGGAGATTTTTGGGAAGTGTCTAGATGCCTGGTCATTTAACAGTTGGTTACAGTCTTTGTGGAATGCTTGGATACGTTTACAGTTGGTCATGGACAAATGGTGCACGCCTTAGCTTTGCCTTGGCACTTGGGTACTAGTGTGTGCACTAGGATGGAATGCAGGCTATAGCCAAGGTTTTGGCTTGGACAGTGGAATTGCCCGTGGGGCAGAGCACAAGGGAGAGCCCTTGTTGTATGTACCAATTTCATTCCTAAAGAAATAAATAAATACCGGAAGGGGCGCCAAGTGTTTGGGGCGAGTGTGGTGTCTTGTACTTGATTTCATTGAGCAGGGACACTCTAGCCTCCATCCAGTTATTTCTCCAATTGTTTCTAAGTGGTATTGTTTAAAGTTAAGTGATTGGAAATGATGCAATGTGGCTGTGAGTAATGAAAATGCAATGCAAGTTAGAGTCTACTGCCCTTTAGGAAACTGAAGGCCGGTTAGAGTGGTTCCGTTGCCGGGACATCATCTTCCTACAGAGGTGAGCCCTGGGAGTGTTGGGTGAAGAAAGCCCCATTGCATTTTTTGTTACAGCCATACCATCAACAATCATGTCGCACCGCGAGAGATCTTTGACTAACTCCAAGCAGGAAACAGACAGCTTTGATGCGGAGCACAATACTAGTTAGGGTGAAGAAGAGCAAAATGATGAGGGACATCATGTTTCTCTTGAGCATGCCACTGAGGATTCGCAAGACGAGGAGGATGAGACAGAGGAGCTTGATCCCAATGCCCTTTTTCAGTTACAAATGCAAAGTGCAGTGGGAGCCTTGTCACAGCTGCAACAGACTTTCTTGGAGATTATGCAAGCTTATCCTGGTGGTAATGCTCCCTTGGAAGCAAAAAGACAGCTGAGAAGAAGCAGACAAAGCATAAGAAGACTCAGAGGCGTGTATCTTTCAGTATACAGCCACCCGAGATGCCCACAGTCACCCCTGTAGCTAATGTCACTACTTTCATTCAGTTAATCAAGGACAGCAAGTTCTCCCTCAGCCCATGAAGCATCCAGGATATTTTGGCGGAGTATCAGTTTTTCAGTCAATGGTGGGACAGCCCACCGAAGGGCTTCGTATGCCTGGTACATACTTGGGTAGTTTCCAGCCAGGAATGCAGAATTTGCAGCAGCATATGGAGGGTGGAATGCCCCATGCAAATACCAATATGATGTATGCAAACATAGGGATGCAGCCCGGTATGTAGATAGGGATGCCAGGAATGATAAGCAACACTTGGAGTGTGCCACAGATGCAAGGAATGGGATCTGGAATGGTCAACCCCACCATGGGCACAGGCGATATGGTACAGAATACGGGATCCAGGATGCCTCCACCGTATTTACAGTCCCTAGTTTATGATAATCTTACTCCCAAAGGTAAGCTGAAAGATTACAAGGAGGGAGGGGCAGCTGTGAAGTTTGAAACCGTCAATGGGATGCAGGACAGATTGAAGGCTCTGACATTTGTGCAACAGTTTGAGCTGCCTATTCCGGTGGTCATTTCACAGAGTCTTCCAAGGTACGAAAGGTAGCCACCTTTTTGAAGGGTAACACAGTGCAATGGTGGACCAATTTGCTTTGCAGGGTAAAGCCCCTAACACTTGGATTGAGTTCAAGCAAGTTTTCTCATCTGCTTGGCTCACCACCACTTTTGAAGTGGATATAATGACAGCATGGCATAAGCTGGATGCCGCAAACTGTAAGAATCTTGAAGGGTATAACAAAAAGTTCTGGGAGGCCTTATTGCCAGTCAGCTTGTATAGGACCGTATCATTGTCTGAGCAGGTGGAAAAGTATTGTTGTGGGCTGCCAAAGGAACTACGTGACTATTGCACCAAGACAAAGGTCTCCAACATCTCTCAGTTGATTGAGAATGCTACTACAGCCTATGCTCTCATGCAAGGGATGACTCCAGGATTCAAAGGTAAGCAGTAGGATGAGTCTTTCACGAAAAAGAAATTTGCCAAGACGACCAAAGTCAAGTTTGATGTGGACCAGTGATTTGATAGTAAGCCCAGTACCAGAGAGAGATTGTCTCCTGAGGAACGGCAAGCCCTATTTGAAGCTCGAAAGTGTTTCCTTTGCAAAGAAGAGGGCCATTAGGCCAAAGATTGCCCCAATCGTAAACGGAAACAACCTATGGGAGCACAAGAAGTGAAAAAGGACAGCCACACGCGCTAGGAGATCTGTTTTCCTTTGGTAGAAAGCAGTAATATTAGTAAGAATAATTGTAACAGCCAGAAATTGGAGAGTCTCCTCTTTCTAGGCTGCTTTGTGATTTGCAGGATGTTTATTCCCTGCTAGTTTTGCATGGTAATTTGCAAGATGGTTCTTCCCTGCTAGTTTTGTTGATTTTTGTATCAATCAGAAGATGGAGAGTCTCCTCTTCTAGGCTGAATGGTAAATTGCAGAATAAGTAGTCCTCGTTCCTGTTGGATTGCTCTTGTTGCCCGGCATGGCTAGAGCAGCACATCCATGTATCACATGCCTGTTTTGGATGCTCTTATTGCCCGGCATGGCTCGAGCAGTAAATCCATTTAGTACATGCTAGTTGGTTTTTGATTTGCACCATGAGACAAGGATCCAAGTCTAGCATAGATCGGCTGAACCGATTCAGCTTGTGGTGATGCAAGTCTGAAAGGATTTCAAGTACCGGGATCTATGTTCCTAGGATCCATTATTGTGATGTGTGTGTGGTTCAAGTTATTGGAGGCGAGTGAACTAGCAGATTTCACTCAGAGTGGTGTAGTCAACTCAGTTGTTGTGCTTTGAGCTGACTTCGGTTGTAGCTCCTTTAGGCTCAGCGGAGCATAGGTCTGGAGCATTGCTTGATGCTCAAGAGGGGGGTAGTTTCTCCACCCCCTTGTCAACAGACAGGCTCACGGTATCTAGAAGTCGCTTGGTGACACTGTATGTCTCACCTGAGGTATTGTTTGCTGACAATACATCTGCTACGGGACTTCTATGATGAGTGTACTAGTCACTTGGCTCTAAAAAGAGCATGAAGCTAAGTACAACTCTTGAATGATTTGGGAGCCTTGAGGCCCTTCTTCTATAGACTTGGGCTAGCAAAAAGTTAGACACGCTTTTAATAGCTGCTTTTGCAAAAATAGACTTTCTTGCTTTTTGCCCACAGTGGGGCCACCTTTTAAGCCTTTTTCTAGAACCCCGTGGGGTCTTCTTTAACAGCGCCATCTCCCGGGTGCTTTTTGCCTTGTGGGACCTGCTTTTTGCCACTTGCTCTAGCTTTTTGAGCCTTTTAGCACTCTTCCAAATCCTACACAAACAACACTTGAACCCTTTAAAGGTTAGCGAAATGCATGCATTCCTAGTTCTTGGACTAATCCTAGTCCCTTGTGGGCATCCCCACAGTTCTCTTTTACCAATGCAAAGCAAAAGTAAAAACAATAAAACTTATTCTAGTGAACCAAAGTCAGTTTTCTTTGACCATAGTCAATCTGATAAAGACTCTTCTTTATTTCTTAGGAGAAACACCAATTGCGGACATCCCTTCGACTTCTAATAAGTTCTCCTCAACTGAAAAACTTCTTGGTACAGCTGTAAATCTTGGGGATACCTCCTCGCTTGGCATCAATTGCGTAATAGTTCTGGTACCTGGCAAGATACTTGCAGATAAACTTGCCTCTGGGTGCTCTTCCTCTTTGTGCGATACACAATCTGTTCTTGTTGGAGGATGTCCTCCATCTCTTCCACCTAAAGTGGATCTTGGAATCTGGTAAATTCCGATCATTGACTTAGATCAGTTCTGTGGCATTCTTTGCTCCTTTTGGCCGAATGGCCTTCTAGGGCACTAGGCAGCCACACGCCCCTCTTTCTGCATCTAAAACACTTGCTTTCCGCATGGAGATTCTTGCTTTTCTTTGGCATTTCCTGCTCTTGAAGAGCATTGGGCAGCCATAAGCCCTTCTTTTTCTTGGTGTTTCCTGCTCTTTAAGGGCACTGGGCATGTTGGAAAGGTCACCTCCCCATTTGTAAGCCCCCATATGAGGAGAGCGTGGGGGAGGAAGACCTAGGGCATTGGCCCATAAAAAAGATTGAAGAAAAGGGGCTGCCACATGGACAGCATGATGGCTGTCATGTGCGCAGCACACAGCAAAGGGCAGAGGCTGTCACATGGGCTGCCATATGGGCAGCTGTCAGGGCTGGCAGATGGCGCTGATGGATGGCGACACACGGTGACATGGCGGGGTGCTGCAGCAGCAAAGGCGCACACGTGGAAGCAGGGACAGGTCCTGCAAGAGTGCCATACAGAGGTGCCAGCAAAGGAGGCACAGATGGAGGCTATGGTGGGCCAGCCACCTGGCCATAGATGTGCCCAAGGGTGGGGCCCAATGGGGGCTGTCCTTGGGGCCAGGAAGCAGCCCAAAATTGCATAGCAACAGCCCTGATATAGGGCAGGAAAAGGGGGCAGAAAGTCGGCCCAGGAGGGGCCAGTAAAGTTGGCTGAGGGGGGGGCAGAAAGTCGGCCACTTCCCCCCCTGCAGTCGGTTGGTTTTGGGGGGGCTCATCCCTTATAAAAGGAGGGCTTCCAGGCCCTCATGCATTATCTTTTGCAGCAGCCCTTGAGTCCGCAAGAAGGAGCAGCAGAGCAGCATCAGTTGGGCCTATGACCAGAAGGTGAACTGGGCTGAGGAGCTGCAGACTTAGCTCACAGAGGGCTGCCTACCTTGGCTGTACACAGGCAGTAAGGTAGAAGGATCTAGATGGAAAGTCTACATAAGCTCGAGGTGGAGCAGGTGGGCTCGAGTCTAGAGATATCCAGCAGATAGTAGAAGTACCTTGTGGTAAGGTCAGAGGACCACACCATTGGTGGGACTTTGGATCTCTCTCTCTCTCTCTCTCCCTCTCTTTCTCTCTCTCTCTCTCTCTCTCTCTCTCTCTCAGCAGAGGGACTACAGAGAGATTTGGAGACCTTAGAGGTGTTTTGTAGAGAGAGAGATCTGATGGTCAACCTTGGGAAAACTAAGGTTATGATCTTCAACACCTCACGAGCAGTGACTAACCGACTCACTTTCACCTATCGTGGTGAACCAGTGGAGATAGTGCAGTCATACACATATTTGGGAGCAGTCTTCACAGGACCCATCTTCACGATGAAACATGCAGCCCAGGCACGACTCTCATGAGGTCGTAGTGCTTTGGCTAGACTGTGCGATCTTCTGAGGACAGTTTGGAGGAGCTTCGAGTGGCTACAGGTGACGATGGGATCCAGGATGATCTGATGTGAGCCCTCAGTATCACATGAGATAGTACAGGCAGAGTTCGCCATGACACCGCTCCAGGTTGATGCCATCTTTCAGACAGTGACTTTCATCCATAGGGTGTGGGACTTACCCCATTGGAGACTTCCGAGATTGGCCCTAGAGTCATCCAGACGACTCGCAGAGAGCGGGGCAGACACATGGTATGCACGCATATCTACATGGCTTGCCAGGCACGGAATCCAGATGGATAGGCTTCCCCCCTTTCAATACAGCATGGATGCACCTCCTGAGTTGATCCTGCAAGATGAGATCGATCGTATTATAAGTTAGACCTCCTCCAGCTTCACACATCTCGGACTTGGGGGAAGGACTAGGAACTCCCCACCAAGACCCAGTTCTATCGCGACCACTTCCTGCGAGTATCAGAGGAGGGATTCATTATCAGACCCCAGTATCTAGAGGATAGAGGAGTATCTCATGCACTGAGGATTGCCATTGGTCAGATGTGGGTTTCATCCCATTAGCTGAGGATTGAGGCAGGGAGAGGAGCAGGTATACCTAGAGAACAGCGGATTTGCACGCTATGTACACTGGGGGCGGTTGAGACAGAGGAGCATTTCCTTTGTGTTTGCCCAGCCTACTATGAGATTCGAGGATGCTACCACTGTCTCTACCTAGAGGGGAATGGCTTCGGTCCTTTGTCACGACTGATCCATTTCCATGACCAGGTCTGTATCAAACTCTATGTGATAGAGATGTGGCGACACAAGGAGGCGCTTCTACGACAGATCAGAGAGCAGCAGGGGTTAGTCAGACCACTACAGGACATAGAGGGTGATCGGGCACAGCGGCACGTCACAGACTTCTATACATTTGAGTCAGCTCCCGGACACAGTGGAGTGGAGGAAGAGGAGCTAGCTGATATGAGAGCAGTCTGGATGAGCAGCCGGCACAGTACTGCTAAGAGAGGGACGCAAAGGCCACATGTGCGACAGACAGCCCTTAGAGTACACTCTATTGAGGTCTGACCTATCACAGCTTTCCTCAGAGGAGACCGACAGAGACGAGGGATTACTCTAGACATAGCCCAGAGAATCCAGAGAGCAAGGAGACCGCATCCCCCGCCACAGCTCGACAGACGCAGATACGAGATATTTTTGCAGCTCACCAGAGAGCCATCACTGTACCACGCTTCAGTTTCGTCCCAATGCCTGGATAGATTGATTGATATGATATGATTATGATTATGATTCTGTTAGCATAGTATAGTACTCAGCAAGGGTCCTAGCGTACCCTTTGCTTCAGCCCACTGAGGCTTGTATGAGTTCGCTTTTCTGTGTGCTTTGTCCCATAGGCTCGCAAGGTCTCCTGCGGACATTAATATATCTTTCTTTCTTTCTCCCTCCCTCCCTCCCTCCCTCCCTCCCTCCCTCTCTCTCTCTCTCTCTCTCTCTCTCTCTCTCTCTCTCTCTCTCTCTCCCCCCCCCCCCCCCCCCCCCCCCCCGCGCCCCCTCCCTCCCCCTGTGTGTGTGTGTCTCTCTCTCTCTCTCTCTCTCTCTCCCCCCCCCCCCTCAACTCCCTCAACTCCTTTAACATCCATCAGGACTCGGTACTCTACAGTTGCAGCGATGACACCCTCTCCATATGCACGGAATTACCAACAAGAAGGCTCAAAACGACCCATCCTCGGGCAACAAGATCAGAGTTTTTATCTGCAGCAGGCAGTGAGTGAGCTACAATTGGAGCTGGCAGAAGTAAAGGCCCAACTTCACATTCTGGAAGGGCCTGGTAAGCAGGTCACACTGAAGTACAAACTACTAAGAAGGAAGTGATTGTGGAAGTGGACAACAAAGCAAGTAAGTCTGATATTCAAACAGAGATTAAAGAACACAAAGCTAGATGTGATAATGCGCTGAAGATTAGAATAGGGGGACTCCCAAAAGATTGGTACAAAGAGGAAGACACAGATAGTGAAATATTAACAAAGATCAAAGCAAGCTTGCCCAACATTGGATGGGTGAATGGTGATGAGTAGGATGATGACGACGCCAGGCCAGCTTCTATTTTGGACTATAGAGGTTATGCAAGCCTTACACTAAAGTCAAAAGATATGCGGATCAACCTTCTTCGACAATCTTACAAGTTGAAGGGCACCAAGGTATGGATAGCAGAGGAGCTTACACAAGCTCAACTCAAGATTAAGGCAACTGAATTAGCTAAACTCAGGGCTACCAGAATGGATGGAAAATGGGTAGTTTACCGTGAAGGCGTAGCACTAATTAGAGAGTTTAAATCAAAAGCAAAAGACTCTCAGTCTTAAACTAATGTATGGCTGTTTACTCTTCCAGAATATCATGTAGGTACTCTAAATAATATGGGTTGCTTTTTGCACTCCTTGGGAGCTGCCATGTGCCCTCCCTAAAGCAGATGTACTAGAGGGTTTCTTGCTATCCCATAGACCTTTTGGTCTCCAGTGGATGTTAATAGACTTTCTTTATTTTCTTTCTTTCTCTT